>NC_057809.1:103100420-103104366 GCF_018294505.1 Triticum aestivum
GAGCTGGGCCGGCTCTAGTGGGCTGCACAGGTAAGCTTTGCTCTTTTTATTATTTACTGTTTTCTATTTTCTGTAGTTTGTTTTGATTTAATTTAGCAACTAAATCATTTAAATAAATTCTGTAGATTTTTATGTGGCTTGCCAAAAATAAATACAAAGCCACTCACAAACTTCCAGAATTATTGGAGTCATATTTAATATATATTAAATATAAATCCAAAGCAAATAGTTATTGGATTAATTCAAATGGCCCAAAATAATTAACTCTGAGATACCAAAAATATTGTTTTGAGTTTTACCTCTTTGCAATATTTTCAGAGACTAAGAGGAACATTTTTTTGGACTTCTTTGAGGAGATTTTAATGTTGATCATTTTTAGAAGGTTTCTGAGGCTTTGAAAATTCCTCAATTCAAATTTCATTTGAAATAAAACATGATGCTCACATGAGGCTAGCCTAGAGCACTACCAGCAGCTAGGGATGTGACAACTCACCCCCACTAAACAAGAATCTCGTCTCGAGATTCAGGCGTAGGGTAAGATGAAGGGGTAACACAAACTAGTATAATCTTCACGATCCAGGGTGCACTTCAGTTGAACGTTGATTCATTCACCATCATTGTCTTGATGTCTTGTTCTGAGAAATCCTGTCAACATGACAGGGGGGGGAGAAGAAGGAGACTCTAGAAGGGTCGATCTCCTCGGAGATCGAACAACTCAAGATTAACTTACGGAATGAGACATAGGACCATCTCTCGGGTTGAGACACGAGATACACATCAAGAGGGGTGGAAAGAAACGGATGACGAAGGTTCACTAGGTGGACAACAATTCCACACTTAAGAAGGTGGTAATCGGTTGTCAACGTAGCGAGGAGTTGAGTTGACATGACACCAAAATGATGCACCTTAGGGAAGGTGACTCGAAGATATATCCCCTTAAGTGGCAAAAAGAATTACCTTTGATATAGAGATCATTGAGACTCTCTATATCAGCCTAAGGCAATTCCCAAGCGATCGTTTGGAGGGGGTCAGTAGGATGACATACTCAGACTTGGATGATGTGGATTACCTTGTTGAAGACAACGTAATGGATGAATTTTGCTTATCACCGGAAATGGAAGAGACCCATGGTAGAATGGCACATTGGCGGTGCAAGCTGGGAACAAAATGCAAATGCTGGGAATGATTCTGGTAACTGGGGAAGAACCCAACAATAGAGAGTGAATTCACTGTTGGAATGGTTATAGCATAACCGAGGAAATCTGGGGCAATCCCAGTTAGTGCCGATGATAACACGTAGCGCTTGTGCGTGCTCTCAAGAACTTGAGCGTTTCCATAATCATCAAGATTCCACCAATATCCGTGTCAAGGATTCTGGCAACACAACTTGCTACCATAATGAATGGTGATGGAGGATGCAGATGCAAAGGAAGATAACACCTTCTCAGATTTCACCCTTGACGGGGCCAAGGAAATAAAATCTGGATGATCGACCGAGAGACATTTAGCACTCCGCTTCTAATGTTCTCCTTGATGTGCTAGTATAACCCATTCATAGATATGGTTTGATATCTAAAACATCAAGTAAAAGGTCGGACTTCGGGAACACAAAAATCCATAGGGGCAACTAGGGAGTAAATCCTACGAAATCCCTATGGGGGGGGTGGCCAACTTCCTCAAACAAGATACTATAATAATAGGTCTACCGGATGGGTGTGTTGGCCACGACATCCACCTTACCGGTTATCGAGAGACCAATATTATAGTTCTTAGGGAAATGTTCCAACCATCATATCTGCCTGAGATTCAGATCTGGTTGGTGTCAGAATATTCCAGACCCATCGAGTCTAGGAAGAAAAATGAAAGTTTGCAACACAAATCGACGAGATGACGTTGCGGGATTCTCGGGAGATGAACTACGATAGCAAGCTCCAAAACATGAGCTGGTTCTGCTACAAACATGTGAACGCGTTGTCCCAGACAAGCATGACCACGTGGTAGTCTTATAATAAAACACTACCGAGTTCAGGAGGGGGAACCATCAACGAGGGTATCGAAGTTCTTTCATAAGTCCGGATTAGCTCTTATGAAGGAACTCCTTCTCCTTGAACAAATCAATCAGTGGCTTGGTGTGCTAGGGATACATATAGGTTGAAGGTTGCAAGTCTTCAAACCACAGCATTCTTCGCACGTGTGCATGACTGATTTGGAATGATTCCAAAGAAAGCAACATTGACTTTCTCGAATCCACGGCGGCAACTTGCATCAGATGCACATGAATTAAAGGAAGTCACTACCTTCATCCAAACATATGCTTCATGAGCTAGCATGAACAAATGCTTTCAAAAGTTTCCAACACTAGCTTAATGTTCAGCAAAATTATGGAGAAGACAAGGATGTTGTCAATGTGCTCAACAACAATTCATCTAGGTTTCCTTTTAAAAGGAATTCCATAGTTAAGTGAACACGGTGATAGCATTGGTCAGACCAAAGATGTAATGGTGTATGCTCGAGGGATCAACCACGAATAAGACAACATTACGAGCATCGGTGGTACTGATTTGATTTGACGATAGCCCACACTCAAATCAAAGGATTAATAAGACAATAGGTCCAACAACTGATCACAAGGACCAATCGATGAAGATATCATTTTTCTTCAGCACACCCTACACAAGAATATCCCTTTGGAACGAACTAAGTCAGGCAAGCTTTTATCTTCCAACTCTCCAAGTTGTTGTCTAGCTTAACCAACTAGCTCAGGGATATCCAACACAGATTCTTGGAGAGAAGGTGGTTCACAAGAAACCAACTTGATCACGAACTCAACATAGCGGTCAGGTGACAACCCGGTAACACCTCCAAGAAGATATTTGGAAAGTCACGAACCACCGGTATGTTACTAAGCTCGAGAACAATCTTGCTTTTGAGGACAAGACGATATGATCAAATGAGTGAGGACTTGACAAGATCCTAACTCATCAATCGAAGGGTGCACCGAAATAAGGACTAGGTAGCACGATCAGTCTTAGAAGGATGATTCGAAAACCAACATACTAAGAATGAAATCATTATCCTTTAACTACCAAGCAACAGAGTTGCTAGCAGTATTGATTTCACACATCACAATTCATTTGTCGGTATTCCGGTTGCATCAACACGAGGGCCGAGGAATGAACAGTGATGGCAAGAAGTATCACTGTACCAAGAGTTCATAGGATGGTGTGCAATTCCTATAACAATCCCGATATAAAGATGGTGATACTCCAAGGTAGAACAGAACAAAAGCTGGATTGGCATTTGATCTGCGGAATACAACTACTTTGACCCAATCCTAGATATGGAAGAGGTACTGGAGTTTGTTTCTCCTAGTCATTCCAGAATAGAATGGCTTGACAGACCACAAGAGTCATAGGCATCGATGAACGAACGCACGCATACTCTTGACTATCAATTGATAGACGAGGGTCAAAATGCAACTAAAGAGAACAACTCAAAGGAACATATAACTTTCTGAGTTGTGGATGCATAGATTAGTATGTCGAACCAAGTTCAACATATTTCTTCCGGATAACCCATGCAGAAAGGTAGAACTGGCAGAGTCACGATTTATGAATGGAGAACTCCTCAAGAGTACTCTAATTGTGATTTTTTTTGATCCAATAAACATCTGCCATAAGTAGTTCATGGTATTTGGAAGAAGAAGATACCACGGACTTCAAGGACTATCGCAAAGGTTACTAATATCCTAAAGGCACTAGCAATTACTATCAACATGAAGTAGGTAGAGTGAATCTCGGGTTCAGAACCCAGGAGTAGAATACCTACTACTAAGTAGCATCACGGGATGCTTCCGAGAATAAAGGCCAGAATCTTCACACTAGGACACAAATCATGGCTAGACCACTAGATGATCCCCTAAGCACTTAGGGTCATAATAATAATT
>NC_057809.1:103107784-103129963 GCF_018294505.1 Triticum aestivum
GGGGGAAAACATCGGGGCGGCGCTTCGGGGGCTCCTGGAGGGCGTGGCATCGGTGAGGTGGGTCGAGTACGGAGTGGCGGAGCTTGTGGGCTAGTCGGGAAAGCGAGGGAGGCCCGGTGGCCGTGGTTATGGCGAGCGGCGGCGAGGGGCTCCGCTCGGTGAGGAGAACAGAGGAGGGGGAGAGTGTTCTGGGGAGAGAATGAGGACGCGGGAGAGAGGGAGAAGGGGGAGGGGGTCGGGGGCTGCGTGGCTCCCTCGGGTGCCTCCAGCGGCGAGCAGGTAAGCAGGAGGTGGCCGGAGCGTGCGCGCGCGCGTCGGGCACACGCCCTCCTGCCTACTGGCAGGAGGTTGAAGACGGTGGCGACTGCGGTGGGCTGGGCCGCACAGTGCTGGACCAGCACAAGAGCTGGGCCGGCTCTAGTGGGCTGCACAGGTAAGCTTTGCTCTTTTTATTATTTACTGTTTTCTATTTTCTGTAGTTTGTTTTGATTTAATTTAGCAACTAAATCATTTAAATAAATTCTGTAGATTTTTATGTGGCTTGCCAAAAATAAATACAAAGCCACTCACAAACTTCCAGAATTATTGGAGTCATATTTAATATATATTAAATATAAATCCAAAGCAAATAGTTATTGGATTAATTCAAATGGCCCAAAATAATTAACTCTGAGATACCAAAAATATTGTTTTGAGTTTTACCTCTTTGCAATATTTTCAGAGACTAAGAGGAACATTTTTTTGGACTTCTTTGAGGAGATTTTAATGTTGATCATTTTTAGAAGGTTTCTGAGGCTTTGAAAATTCCTCAATTCAAATTTCATTTGAAATAAAACATGATGCTCACATGAGGCTAGCCTAGAGCACTACCAGCAGCTAGGGATGTGACACCGACATAGGGTAAAAATGTAAGGAGTAACTCGAAATGCAAGATGATCATCCGTATGACATGGTAGATACAGTAACTGCTTCTTTATTCCATCGTCATACACACCATACAGGGTTTAGTACAAGACCAAACAAAGTACTATTACGGTGAAAAGAGGATTACATCTCATCGGAGGCATTCCAAGCTCCTATACATTATTTTTCTACACCTCCGGAAGGAGTACAAACTAGGTCATATCCCACGAGTCACGCGGGACGATAGAAGACACAGCTAGTGCGAACTAGTGATACTACTGCTAACTCAGACCGATCCGTAGTAGTCCTCGTAGAAATCACCTCCATAGCCTGGAAACTCAACATGATCATCCGGAAACAGACGATCTCGCGGGGCTTGTGGACCATAGGGGCTAGGATGAGGCCTTGGACCAACAAACGGTGGCCTGCGGGGACCGCGAGGTGGGGTGATGCCTCCTACATCACGCCAAACCATCACGTCTGGCAGAGCAGATCTCACAGGATAGAGATCGCGCATATTTGAGAATCCAGCTTGCACCGCCGGTGCGAACCGAGTCAAAGTGGCCCAGTGGTCAGCACGGGTATTGAAGAGCTCTAACCTTAAGGCCCGGTTTTCACGGTCCTTATCCTCGAGCATCTCGGCAGTGGTGCGAGTCCGTGAATCCTCCTGGGTGGGGTCAGCATAGATAGCCTGGAGATACCCTTGTGCTCCCGGAAGTGATCCTGGCATATACCGGAAATCAGAGTCCCGAAATATACCAGATCTGACTCGCATAATGGTCATCATAGAGTAGGCGGCGTCCTGCACAGCCATCTCAATGGTAACCCCGAGTCCATAAGAGCAGTGAAGAGGCTCGGTGGATCCAGGATAAGATGGAAATATCCTGACAGTGCAGAGATACTGGCTTTGATTAAAGTCTCGGAATTGCTCTTCGACCGTGTACTCAGGATACCAGCGGTATCCAGCCTCAGTCATTACCCTGACCAACTTGGCAGTATGGCCGGGTACATCTAGGCATCGAGTCAGGCGAACCACTTGATTGAGGTCGCGAGTGGCCATCTGAAAGCACAATCATAATGCAAGGGCATTAGAATTTCTAGCAAAATTTCGGCAGCATAACAGCTGTAAATGCTCAAGAAGGATTTTGAGACATTTGACAAAGGATTTCATACACACTCAACATCATCATATCAAAGTTCTGAATCCATTCTAACAACATAATGTGGTAGTAGAACTGAACTAGGCTTGTATCCATCAAACTTATAAGGTACTACTGATTAGTAACACGTGATCCTGATAGAGAGAATAGGTCCTAATTCCTTAACCCCTGGTGGAAGAATGGACTGACTCAGATCAGAATGTCATAAGATAAAGGAGTAAAAAGAGCCTTACGTTCCATCCCACAAACAATTCCCCTACATATAACTAAAGAATTTCTAGACTCAACATCGACCAGTTTGGCTTGGAGAACCTACAGGCAGTCCGGCTCTGATACCAACGCTGTCAGGACCCCGACTCGATGTCACATCGATCTAGCCGGTAACACCTCATATCACTTTGCGGCCTCACGCACGGTATCTTCACGGGTGTCGCCTTACCTTTGCCCGGGACCGTTTGCGCCTTTTGGCTCACGTATATGATAGTGTCGCTAGCATCCATATGATAAAGAGCCCGGGCTGACATGACTAGTCGTAAACCCAAAGTGGCACAGACTTACAGGGACAGGCATTCATGACCCAGCTTCGAACGTGTCGGTCATCAGCAAGTGGGTCCGGGCTGTAGCACTGGGCTAGCAGGACTCCGGTAAACCGGGCTGTAGCGGGCTAACAGGACTCCGGTACTCAAAGCGTGACATTTCCCCGAAGGGACAGACACAGGAACGAAGAAGGACACATGCCGGCCAGCCTAAGTGTTCCAGAGCAGTAGCAAGCTACCATGGCTCAACGGTAACACTAGGAGACATTTCCCGGTAAGAGAGGCTGCTAAAGATAAACAACTAGATAGTCAGATCCCACACATACCAAGCATTTCAGTCATACACACAATATGCTCGATATGTGCAAATACAACGAAGCATCACAACATGACTCTATGACACAAGTACTTTATTTAAGGCTCAGAGAGCCATACATGACATACACAAAGGTACGGGTCTCACGACCCAACATACAAGTCATACAGTCATACAAACCAGCAGCGGAAGTAACTTGTCTGAGTACAGACAACTAGTAAAATAAAAGAGGCTTGGGAAGCCTAGCTATACTACAAGGTCCTTCACAAGCTCAGGGTCACCACCTGGGTCTTTCAGCCTACTCGTTGATGTCAACGTCTACATAGAACCCATCAGAAGGGGTTGCAGCGTCTTCTGTAAAAATGTAAATTATAGCAACATGAGTACAAAGGTACTCAGCAAGACTTACATCAGATCCTACATACATGCTTAGTATCAAGAAGGGTTGGTGGAGTTATTGCAGCAAGCCAGCTTTGACTCTTGGCTAGACTATCCTACGATACTCCAACTTGAAGTGGTTTTGCGCACACGAGTCCACTACTCACCACTTCAATACACTACCGAGGATCCACCTCCGTCTTCCTACGGAAGAGCCATCCTCGGCACTCACACTTATCTTGAGGCTTTTAGCAGTTTCCGTTTACTTGTCTATGAACTGTATAGGCAACCAAGTAGTCCTTTACCGCGGACGCGGCTATTCGAATAGATCATGTTAACCCTGCAGGGGTGTACTTCTTCATACACGCTCTCACCACTTACCGTCGTTTACACGACATGTACTCGGCAACCTTCAAGCGGAAGCCCAACGTGGGTGTCGGCCACGACCTACCTAATCACCTAAGCCTCCAGTCCAGGTTTATCGCCTATCCAGGTTCCATCCGCAGGGAGTCCGGCCGAGGTTTCCCATACGGCCCCGAACGATGTGAACAGGGTTCCCGAGATACCTAACGGGTATTCGGTACACCGTGCCACGTACCTACCGCATCACAGCCCACCCCTACGGTCAGCGCTGTCCACGGCCTCCAGTAGGCTACAAACACTAGAAACTACTTGCAACTCCTGGACGGAGAACTAGGGTGAATAAGAAGCCGAGAGGGTCCATTGGTTTCGGGCCCAATGCATGGTAGTAGCTGATTCTTAAATCACACATACAGATCTCAGTGCTTAAGGTCGGCTTCAATGAAACAACCCACCATGTACTCCTACATGGCCTCTCATCGATACCTTTACCAAATCGTGTTCACCACACCACTCTCATTACTGACATGAACATTTCACTCTAGCCCATCACCCAGATGAACCAGACCTGACACAACTCTAAGCATAGCAGGCATAGCAAGGTAGGAACAACACACACATATGGCTCAAACAACTCCTACACATGCTAGTGGGTTTCATCTAGTTACTGTGGCAATGACAGGTCATGCAGAGGAAATGGGTTCAACTACCGTAGCACACAGCAGTTTGAAACGCGTTGTCTTAATGCAGTAAAAGAGAGCAGGAGCGAGAACATGGGATTGTATCGATATGATCAAATGGTTGGTTGCTTGCCTGATGGTTCGATGCACTGATACGGTTCTTCGTTAGGGTAATCACGGTACTCCTCGGAGGCAGAACCTGTCGCAAGGACACCGATACACAACCATCACCAAACAATGTGCAACAATATGATGCATGCATGAAACATGGCAATATGAGTGTGTTGGGCTAATGCAACTAAAACCAGAAGGGTTTGAACAAATTTGAATCAAAGATTCAAATTTCAAACTCAAACATGGCCTTTTAAAGTGCTTTTCCTTGTTCTGTTTAAAACATCAATTTAACTTGTTTGATCATGCATGAAAATAGTACAGATGGATAGATTGGATTTTTCTGATCATTTTTCATATATAATTTGTCCAATTTGGAGTTACAGAATAAAAGTTATGAATTTTTGAAGTTTAAATTATATTCTGGAATTTCCTGATTTAAATTAAATCCAGAAAATCAATTACTGCGTCAGCCTGACGTCAGTGTGACGTTAGCAGGTCAACGGAACTGGTCCAGGTCAAACCTGACAGTGGGTCCCGCATGTCAGGGTGATTATTTTAATTAAAATTTAATTAAAACTAATCCTGTTTAATTAACAGGGCTGGGCCCCACCTGTCATTGACTCAGGGGAGTCAACCAGGGCCCACCCGTGGTCAAACCCGGGTCGGCTGCACCGGCGTTTAGCCGCCGGCGAGCCCGACGCGGCGGCGGGAGTGGTTTTGGCTATTCCGGCCACCAAATGGGCCGCGGAGATCACCGGAGTGGAGCTGAGGACAAACCGCAGCTCTTGGCGGAGTCCGTTGGGGTCGGGGTGGCCGGAGTTGGCGCCGGCGACGACCTTGGCGGCCACCGGGGTTCGGCCGAAGACGAACTTGACGCTAGAGGGTTCGGTGAGGCTCGTGGAGTAGCTAGCTAGGTGCTGCGGGACTTGGTGAGTAAGATGGACACCATCTTGTGGCCGGAGGATGACCGGGAGCACGTCAGCGACGAGCTCCACGGCGGTGGGTGCGGTTGAGCTCCGGGAGGTTGCTACACGGCTCGGGAGCAAGAACGGAAGGGAGGGGAAGATGGCTAAGCTCACAGTGAGTGCGACGGAGTCCTTGGTGCGGCCGGAGATGGACCGGAGCGACGACGGCGTTGAAGGGGATCTCCGGCGACGGTGAGCTCGGGCGAGGTCGGTGCGGTGGTCTCGGGCGTTGCGAGCGCTCGGGGCTCGGCTGCTCGATGAAGTGGACAGCGGCGGAGCTCCTGGACACGGTGAGACGGCGTGGGGTGGTCGGAGGGCGTGGCTACGGCGAGGGGGTGGCGGCGATGGCGTCGGCCATGGCTGGGGCGTGCGAGGGGGAGGAGCTGGAGAGGAGAGGGGGTGTCTGGGGGGTTCGGGGGAGAGAGGGAGGCCGATCCACGACGTCACCTGGCGAGGGGAGCGGCGAGGCGGCGAGCAGGTGCGTGGCGCACGCCGCGGTCGCCGTCGGGCACCTGCCTGCCTGCCTGGCCGGCAAGCAGCTCGCTGGAGCGGTGCTGGGCTGGGCCGGCAGGTGGGCCGGGGCGGCGCCAGGTAAGCTTTCCCCCTTTTTTTCTGTTTCTGTTTTTATTTAATATATCTGCAACTTTGTTGAATTTAATAAAATACCTAGGCAACTTCAAAAATCACCAAATCACTCCTGGTCCATAGTTGGATTATTTCCAACATGAAACATTTTAGTTTGGAGGTATTTGAGCATTTAAATATTTTATATAATTTTAAATGCCCAAATTCAAATATTTATGAATTAATTCAAAAACCCTAAGATGGCCTAGGAAAATGTGCACCACTTTTGGCAGAGGTTCTGAACCAAGACAAAATGATGGGCATTTTAGAAGGGCATTTCAGGTTCATTGAAAATTATTTTAGTAAACCCTAGTTGGTTTCAGAGGGGACTGGGGGTTCTGTCATCCCCATTTCAAGTTTCTGATGAAAGAGTAAACATGATGCAACACTCTAATGCATGACTAGCTAGGGTGTGACATAAAGTCAATACAAAACTCAATGACCTCCTCATTTTCATGGCTCTTGGAGATGCTTCCTGCTGGCCTAGCACGGTTATGAACATATTTTTTTAAGACTCCCATGAACCTCTTAAAGAGGAACATATTATGTAGAAATACAGGACCCAAAACATTAATCTTTTCGCATAGGTGAACTAGGACGTGCGTCATGATGTTGAAGAAGAATGGTGGGAACACCAACTCGAAACTGACAAGACATTGCACCAAATCATTCTCTAACCTTGGTATGATTTTTGGATCGATTACCTTCTGAGAGATTGCATTGAGAAATGCACATAGCTTCACAATGGCTAATCGAACGTTTTCCGGTAGAAGCCCCCTCAATGCAACCGGAAGCAGTTGCGTCATAATCACGTGGCAGTCATGAGACTTTAGGTTCTGGAACTTTTTCTTTGCCATGTTTATTATTCCCTTTATATTCGATGAGAAGTCAGACGGTATCTTAATACTGAGCAGGCATTCGAAGAAGATTTCCTTCTCTTCTTTGGTAAGAGCGTAGCTTGCATGACCCTGATGTATGCCGTCTTTTCCGTGCATACGTTGCTGGTCCTCCCGTGCCTCAGGTGTATCTTTTGTCTTCCCATACACGCCCAAGAAGCCAAGCAGGGTCACACAAAGATTCTTCGTCACGTGCATCACGTCGATTGCGGAGCGGACCTTTAGGTCTTTCCAATAGGGCAGGTCCCAAAATATAGATTTCTTTTTCCACATGGGTGCGCATCCGTCAGCGTCATTCGGAACAGGTTGTCCACCAGGACCCTTTCCAAAGACTACCTTCAAATCCTTGACCATATCATGTACATCAGCACCAGTATGGTGGCGAGGCTTCGTCCGGTGATCCGCCTCACCTTTGAAATGCTTGCCTTTCTTTCTTACGGGATGCCTGCTCGGAAGAAATCGACGATGTCTCAGGTACACATTCTTCTTACAATTAGCCAAATATATATTGTCGGTATCGTCTAAACAGTGCGTGCATGCGCGGTATCCCTTGTTTGTCTGTCCTGAAAGGTTACTGAGAGCAGGCCAATCATTGATGGTCACGAATAGCAACACCTTTAGGTCAAATTCTTCCCCCATGTGCTCATCCCATGCACGTACACCTGTTCCATTCCACAGTTGTAAGAGTTCTTCAACTAATGGCCTTAGGTACACATCAATGTCGTTGTCGGGTTGCTTAGGGCCTTGGATGAGCACTGGCATCATAATGAACTTCAGCTTCATGCACAACCAAGGAGGAAGGTTATACAAACATAGAGTCACAGGCCAGGTGCTATGGTTGCTGCTCTGCTCCCCAAAAGGATTAATGCCATCCGCGCTTAGACCAAACCATACGTTCCTTGCGTCATCTGCAAACTCCTTCCCGTACTTTCTTTCGATTTTTCTCCACTGCGACCCGTCAGCAGGTACTCTCAGCTTCCCATCTTTCTTACGGTCTTCTCTGTGCCATCGCATCGCCTTGGCATGCTCTTTGTTTTGGAACAAACGTTTCAACCGTGGTATTATAGGATCATACCACATCACCTTGGCAGGAATCTTCTTCCTGGGGCGCTCGCCCTCGACATCACCAGGGTCATCGCGGCTGATCTTATAGCGCAATGCACCGCATACCGGGCAAGTGTTCAAATCCTCGTACTCACCGCGGTAGAGGATGCAATCGTTAGGGCATGCATGTATCTGCTGCACCTCTAACCCTAGAGGGCAGACAGCCTTCTTTACTTCGTACGTACTCTCGGGCAATTCGTTGTCCTTTGGAAGCATATCCTTTATCATTACCAGTAACTTTTCAAATCCCTTGTCAGATACACCATTCTCTGCCTTCCATTGCAGCAATTCCAGTGTGGTACCCAGCTTTTTCTTGTCACCTACGCAATTCGGGTACAACATTTTTTTATGATCCTCTAACATGCGCTGCAACTTTTTCTTCTCTAAATCACTTGCACAGTTTCTCTTTGCATCGGCAATGGCCCGACCTAGATCATCAACGGGCTCATCCGATGCCTCTTCTTCAGCTTCTTCCCGCATTGCCGGCTCAGCTTCTTCCCGCATTACCGGCTCAGCTTCTTCCCTCATTGTTGTATCATTGTATTCAGGGAATCCATGGCCAGGATAGCTGTCGTCGTCCTCTTCTCCTTCATTGTCTTCCATCACAACCCCTCTTTTTCCATGCTTGGTCCAAACATTATAGTGGGGCATGAAACCGGACTCAAACAGGTGGACGTGAATGGTTCTTGACATAGAGTAATTGTGACCATTCTTACAGCCAGCACATGGACAATGCATAAAACCATCTGCTCGCTTGTTTGCCTCAGCCGCAAGCAGAAAAGTACGCACGCCATTAATGAACTCGGGAGAGCATCGGTCATCATACATCCATTGCCGGCTCATCTTCAATACACAGCACCGAAAACATCAAATTAATACAATACATAAAGTTCATACATAAAGATCATACAACACTTAAATGCAACAAACAAATAACTCTCTAACTAAAGAATTTAAATGCAACAACAAATGTGATCAAGATTGCAACTGAGGTAACAATTGATCCAACAGTATAATGATACCAAGCCTCACTATGAATGGCATATTTTCTAATCTTTCTAATCTTCAAGCGCATTTTCTCCATCTTAATCTTGTGATCATCGACGACATCGGCAACATGCAACTCCAATTCCATCTTCTCCCCCTCAATTCTTTTTAATTTTTCCTTCAAATCCTCGTTTTCTCTTTCAACTAAATTTAACCTCTCGACAATAGGGTCGGTTGGAATTTCCGGTTCAACTACCTCCTACATACAAATATTTATGTCAACTTGATGGGCATATTTTGTCATAAACACGAAATGCAATGAATAGTTTTAAAAGAGAATATACCACATCCGAATCATAACCCGGACGAGGGCCGACGGGGACGGATATCAAAACCATGGCATTATGTATAACAAACAAAGTATGGGTAAGATAATTATACGAGTAACTATATATCCAAATCACACAAATATCAATTTTTTTATATAAAACTTCATGAACAAGAGGCTCACCACAAGGTGGTGCCGGCGACGGGACGTTGCGAGCGATCGACGGTGGTTACGACGGAGATTTAGAAGGTACTAAGTAAACCACACCTACATATGCAAACTAATTGTTATTTTTGACCTCAAATTGCATATAAATCAAATACTAGCACATATATATAATTCCTCCCAAATTACTAAACTCAAAAATCAATCACTATATAAAGCATTGCACGAGCTAATCTAGCAATGAGAGATGAAAGGAAAAAGTTGCTAACCTTTGTGATCATTTGAATGGACGGGGGCCTTCTAATCTTGGGCAAAATATGTGATGAGCTTGAGAGGAAGAGGGAAAAGAACAGAGAGGAGAGGAGAAAGGGGAAGAACAGAGCGAGCTCGGGTGGACGAAGGGTCTATGTAGAACGACCTTTAGTACCGGTTTGTGATACGACCCGGTACTAAAGGTGCTAGAGGGGCCCCGGACTGACAACATCCTGCCACCACTCATTTTAGTACCGGTTCGTGGCACGAACCGGTGCTAAAGGTTCGCCACGAACCGGTACTAATGAGAGCGGCCCGGCTAGCCGTTGGAACCGGCACTAATGTACACATTAGTGCCGGCTCAAATTCAAACTGGCACTAATGCGCTTCATGTTTGACCATTTTTCTACTAGTGCCCTAGGCTTCATTTGGTTCATAGGATAGGATTATCGTAGGAATAGGAATTTTGTAGGAAATGGGATGACATGTATCTCAAATCCTATGAGTAGGAATAGGAAACGAGATGTCATTTGGTTGACACCAAAGAAAATTTTCCATTGAGTCTAGGCTCATTTTTATTTTCTTATGAAATATGGAGGATAGGAACCAATCCTATATAGGAATAGGAATCCATTCCTATGAACCAAAGGGCTCTAAAGGAAAAAAAATCCTATAAGAATCCTATCCTCTAGAATTCCTATGAAATTCCAACAAACCAAAGGAGGCCTAGAGGTTTTGCTACCATTGTAGCTGCTGATTGTAAGCATCCTATTTGAGTATGAAAGTTCCTTTCCCACAAAAAAAGAGCACGCACAATTTTGTCCCTTTTTGGAGAATCCAATTTTATTCCTTTTTGAGGGACATGCACAAATTTATCTCTTTTTTTTGAGAAATAATTTTATCTTTTTGTAGGCATGTAGTACAATTTTATCTTTTATTAGGGGAATGCAGTACAATTTTATCTACATTGAAGCATCTCTAAGCCCACCCAATTTGAAGCCCAAGATGAAGCCAGCCCAAACTGTTATCTGCAAGCCAACCCAAATATTGCACCCATAAGGCCCAACGTCGAGTTCTGCCCAACTCAGTGCGCCGGCGTCTCGAGGCTTGGCCGCACCGCCGCACTGGTGCTCCCGCAGTCCCACTTCCAGTGGCCAGAGCCCAGAGGCCAGGCAGAAATCGAACCAAGCCTCCCCCTCCCGGAGCTCCCCGGCGAGGGGGATGCAGCGACTCGCGGCGACCCGGCGTGGCGGCGGGCCGGCTGCTCCAGGTTCGCTAAGCGCGCTGGAGGACGGCGGCGTGCGGCGGCTCGTGTCCCGCCTCCGTTGGTCCGAGGAGGCCAGGCAGGCAGGGGATGGGAGATTCGACCAAGGCCCGGCGTACCGTGAGCCCTTCACCGAGGTATTATGGAAACCAGGGAGCAGCTGCTTAATTCCACATTGTAGTGCTAGCTTCGTTGACATTTCTGAATTTTTCTCTCAGCGCGTTTTTTTCCTCTCTGGATAATTGCGACCCTGGGTTGGAGTTAGATGGCTAGACTGCAAAGCGAGTCTGCAAATAGTTACACAATTTTTTCTCTCAGCGCGTGTTTTTCTGCATCGAGCTTTAGGTTCCTTCACTGCAGATTGCTGGACTGCAAATAGTTACAGATTTCAGTTTGCCAGACTGCAGATTGCTTATGTGCGCGTTGGCGATTTTGCTCATTATATGTCCTCTGGTCAACTATCAAAAGAAACATTCATCACCCTATGCATAGGTATCAAAGTAAATACTGGCAAATACTTTGGTCGATGTTGGTTTTCAGTAATGAAAATCGGAAGGGGGAAGCCCTTCTTTGATAAAAAAAATCAAAGTAAATACTGAACAAATAGTTACATGGAGTACAATGATGCTCACTGTTAACGTTGCTCACTTGCTAATCATGTTTCTGTTACATGGAGTACAACAATGAAACGTCACTAACTCAAGATAGCAGGTTTACAAGGGATGTTGTTCTTGCTAGGGCTGGAGCCACTGACATGGTCTTGCTGAACTGGGAACTACTTGAGATCACGTAACGGTTTGGGCAGTGATAGCAGTTACAAGGTTTTAGCCAAAATATCTGGCTAAGACCATCTGATCATATAGGACTCCTACTGCAAAGAAAGCACCAAAGGCGATTGCAAAGGTGACTTTACGGCCAATCTCTTTGCCGGTGTTGATGAACTCTGGACCCGCTTCTGCTGAATCACAATGGTTTGCAATCATAGGACCACACAATTTTGGGTTCCCATCAAAGCTAGAATCTGGAAACGTGCTAAGCTGGCCCGCAGTTGGAATATGGCCTTCGAAGTCATTATTAGAAATGTTGAATTTGGAAAGAAAGTGCAGATTGTTTAGTGCGGCCGGAATTGTACCAGTAAGATGATTGCTGGACAAGTCGAGCATCTGCAGATTCGTGAGGGTGCAGATTGGTTCTGGGATCTCTCCTGATAATTTGTTGTAGCTCAAATTAAGTGAAACGAGTGCTCTTAATTGGCCCATCTCCCCCGGGATCACACCAGTGAATTTATTGACGGCTAGATTAAGCACTTTCGGACATGCACCAGCATTGATGTATTGGATAAATGGACTGAAAACATAAACAGGCAGCTCAAAGAAGGCCTTTGCTGCAATCTTATCTGATTTTAGCATTGGCATCTCCGCTAAGGCAGTTGAAATTTCCCCTGTAAAACTGTTGTTTGATATGTCTAGATGGAAGAGAAAGTTTAGGGTGCTAATCCAGTCAGGTATTGGCCCAGTTAGTTGATTGCCTTGCAAAAATAACATCCCCAAATTTGTGAGATTTGATAACCAATCAGGTATTGTTCCAGACATTGAACAATAACTCATAGAAAGAACTTGAAGATTCTCAAAACCATCAATGATGCCATCCTCTGGCATGGTCTCATGCAGGAAGTTGAACCCAATAAAAAGGGTGGTGAGGCTCCTGGAACTCTCAAGGATCTTAAGTGTTCTCGTGATATTTGTAAGGGAGAGGTTAACAAGTGATAGAAAGCGGAGAGACTTCAGATTGCCTATCTTTTCTGACAATTGGCCATGGAAATGATTGTAAGATAGCCTTAGTGCAGTCAGCTTGCTGCAGGAGTATATGCTTTCTGGAATTGTGCCAGTGAAGTTGTTGAAAACAAGATCTAATTTTCTTAGCTTGGACAGGCTTACAAAGTTGACTTTGGTAAGTTCTCCGCTGAATTGGTTTGCCTTGAGGTCAACCGTTATGAGATTTGTGCAGTTGCTGTGAGCTGATGGCAGCTCCCCTGACATGTTGTTGTGGCCCAAATGGATCTCTTCCAATCTCTTCAGCTCACCTATGGAATCTGGAATATTTCCACTGAGCTCATTCTTCCCAAGATCAAGGGTGACAAGATTTGTGAGTTTGATGATGCCATTTAGCGCTCCTTGTAACCGATTGTTAGGTAACGAGATGTACTGTAATGACCTGACCTTAAAGAGTTCATCTGGAAGTGTCCCATTGAGGTTGTTGTAGCCAGCACAGAGGAATTTCAACGCCAAGCAATTACCAAGTCCTGGAGGGATGTTTCCACTGAGTTGGTTGAAACTGAGTTCAAGCACAGCAAAAGATGGCGCGCTAACACAGGGCGTAGTGGGTATCTGCCCAGTGAAACTGTTGGTGCTAGCATTAAGCACGACCAGGCTCTTCATCACCTCCCATGTTGTGGATGGAAACCTACCTGTAAAAAAGTTACTTGAGATGTTCAGTACCTGTAGAGGCCGTGTAGGGGTTGAAGATGGCAACTCACTCAGGCCTCCTGTCAGGCAGTTGAAGCTGACATCAAGAACAAGGATGCTGCTGGATGACACTAATTCCAGTGGCAACCCATCGGACAGCGAGTTCTGGGACAGGTTGAGGCGCAAAAGGCCAGTGAGGTTGCCAAGGAACGGCGAGATGGACCCCTTAAGGCCTCGAGATGCCAGCGAAACATCAGTGACCCTCCTATCTTGGTTGCAGGTGATCCCTTCCCACGTGCAACAGTCAGTGTCGATTTGCCATGATGCTGTGAGGCCGCCATCGCTCGAGAGCCCAGTGAGGAGCTGGAGTAGGGAGCTCTTCTCCTGGTCTGTGCAGGAACTGGTGGGAGAATCCAAGCAAACCAGTAGCACAAGAGCCAAACCGAAGAAAGGAACGGGAAAACCGTTCCTGTGTGAGTGACTGAGTGGATGCATGGTTTCCTCGAGAATCTAGCTTGGAAACCACAGGCTTAAGCTTTTGTCTGTAAGGATGAAGTGCCAAACTATCTGATGAAGAAAGAGCGAGACGGGAAAGGAACAACCTGCTCTGTTCTTTAGTTTGTTTGATCCGGTCTGGTTGTAGTGAGCAGTGATGAAAATAAAATTTGGGTCAACACCTCAACGGTTAGCTGATGTTGCATATCTAATGTGGTTTATTTGTAAGTTTGACTTCCGAGGACGTTGATGTGTTAATACTTAATCTGACCATTTCTCCTACCAGTTTTGCTATGCCTGAGGTACTGACATTTGGTGGCAGAAGAGAAAATTCACCTTGTGATGATCCCTATTTTTTGTTGGCAGATTCGCGAGATGTGATCTGTGATGGACGCATTCGCGTACATGATTTGGAGAAGAGCACATGAGGTAGGTGAAGGGGTGTTTACTGAACATTTTTTGCATTTTCTTACAATTTTGATTTGCATTATTAGGTTGATGGAATAGGTGCAGTTATAGTTAAAATACCTATCAGCAGTAAGTGGTCAGTACTCACTACAGTTGGTTGATGAAATAATTTGTTGTAACTACGATCAGTAAGTGGCCACTGGCCAGTGCAGTTGGTTGATGGAATAATTTGTTAGCGATCATCATATGGCCTCGACTAGCTCTTCAAGTGTGCACGTTCTCAGCATCCAGCATCCCTTCACTTGCGTTGGCAGGGTGTATGCCGTGCGAGCTAGCTTGGTCAAATGATTTCCCCAAAAGTCTTGTCCTATCTTCCTAGTTTCATTTAGTCGGTATCAATTCATACATAAAGAAAAGATAATGCAGAAGCTATGCACACCTACCCACAACAGCAACATCATGTATGTAGCAGGCCTACAGGGGTTAGATTGGGTTTGACTTGAGCAGGTCAAAACTATTTTCCTACTTATTTGTCGAACAGCTACATCCTTTTCCTTAAACCGGGTGCAACTGAATCAGCAGGAGGTTGAAATTCTGTGGCATCTAATCTTTACCATGCACAGTAAACAAGTGGTGTATGTTGTTCTCTTTTCCAATTATTGGATGAGAAGCTGTGCCATTTCATCTAATCTGTAATAAAGGTTTTATTCTTTTTCTAAGACTTAACAAGAATCACTGTCACTTACTAGTTTAATCAATAATTAAGGTATCCACGTCATGTGCACTATGTCATTTTCTTGATATTCTGATCTTATTATTATACAACAACCTAAATTCTTTAAAGCAAAGCTTTGCTATTTAGAGGTCTTGAGCACACACCCTTACGAGCCGTCCGATCGGGATCCCGATCGCCAGGTGTTCCGTTGTCGGGTTTTACGGAGCGAAGGGAAACGCGAACGAACAACACACAGCGGAAGTGGGCCTCAAGCATCTCGCCGCAGGCCACATCAGGGATGGCCTCGACCTCCTGCTGCTAGCTGCTGGTGCACCTCCTTCTCCCTACTGCTATCTCCTGCTGCATCCTACAGCTGCCCCAGCTCCGATGTCTGAACTTTTACTTGTGACCGTGTACAGGTGCTGGCTGTAGCTTGAACTGGAGGTCTGGAGCAGAAAAATTGCACCGAGGTAGCAGGTGGATGATGGTGTTGGTGCCTTTCTCTTGAATTGTTGCTGGTGATGGCTGCAATTTAAAGGAGTATTTTTTTCCTTTCTCTCCTTCCATTTCTGTAATTGTGCTTCCCCTATGCGTGATGATGTTTCTTAGCACAAGGTGCATTGGCTTGGGTTGATCTGCTGTGATAGTTCGGAGAGATGATAGTAGCAAGTATAAACTCTCTACTATGATTATATTCATAACACATGGCAAAAAAGAGACTGCATTATTAAGTAATCTGTTGTTTCGTTATCATTCTAATTCTTTTTTAGCCACTATACATGTGTCATGTATGAGAACTTGATAGATATTTGCTTATCTGTGTCCAAGTGATTACAGCATATAATAAAGCGGGGAAAACAAGATTTATATTGAGCATTGTTTTTAAGGCGGTAAGGCGACCTAAGGCGAGCACCACCCGCTCTAGCGCCTAGGCGACGCCTAAGGCGGGCATATTTGTAAGGCGCTGCCCGGGCGCCTTATCGCTTAAGTGTCGCCTAAGCGTCCAATGCAGGACGCCTTAAAAACAATGATATTGAGCTATTATACTCATTTCTTTTATTGGACTTGCTCAAACTTGCATGATTTTTTTGTTAGTAGTTGCCTTGTTCCTGCTATTGGACTTGCTTAATGGGTCGACGGGCTGTTTGTATCCACTATTTTATTTTCTTCGGAAAGCAAGCTAATGAGTTGGCTGCAGAATCTATGGAAATTGTCTACAAACCCAGTATGAGTTGCTGCCTTTTAATCCCTTCTCTAAAGAAAACCTGGTTTGCTTGGATATAATATGCAATTTGCTTAGATTAGAGCACAACTTGCCTGCAATAACTAAAGCATTTGTCCATGGGACACAACACAACTTGATGTTCCGCATAATATAGGTCCACATTTATTTGCCTGAAACTTGTATGCAAATTGCCTACAAACCAAGTTGTAGTTGCTCCTGACTTTCGCTATTTATTTTAATTCGGCTAGCAAGCTGATGAGGTTGCTACATTATCTATGGAAATTGCCTACAAACCCAATACGAGTTGCTACCTTTCAATCATTTTTTATATGTGGTGCATATACTGGTTAGTAGTCTCCATGTGTTTGTTATTTTTTCATAATAATTGCCTCAAATTTTGTATGTAGTTGCCTCAAATAACACATGAACCTTGCTCTTCATTTATTTTCCTTAACATTTCATAATAATTGGGGTAATTTTATACTTGAAGTTTAAATGTGACAACACATTATCATTGTATGTTTTATCTCTTGTTTTGCTACATTGGGATTTTTTTTAATTGGGGGTGCCGAATGGGGGTATTCTCCCCCCTGTTTTTTACAGCCACGTGCTTTCATTTTTGAGGCGCCTCATGTCAACGACAACACATGCCTCAGATGATTTTGTCCATGATGATCTGGGTACGTTAACAACAACAGATGCCTCAGATGAGTCATGTTTTTGTTATTTTTCAGTGCGCATTGGAAGGCGATTCGCCTGTTTTTTTGGGTTTACTTGCCTGAAATTGGTATGTGAGTTGCCAGTATCCGAGAGACGATATCCAGAAAGTCATCTGAATGCACTCTTTTTCTTTTTGTGTAGTAGGAACTAATGGATGAACCAAGCAAAAATGGCATTCAAGAAGATCATTATGCAGTTAATCGTGATGCTGATCCCTCACATGTGATTGAAGATCATCACGAGGTGTGTCCGAAAAAAGATTCAATAAACTTGTTGTGTGTTCTTTTAACTTGTTGCGTGTTCTTGTTGCAGGGCCAGAGAAGCACCCTTTATTGGGTACCAGCGTTGAGGAAGAAAGGAGATTGCTGCCAGTGGCAAACGTCTGTTGGACATCAACAGCAATTCGAGTGTTTCCACATATGGTGATTGAAATTCTAAGAAAGACACTGTCGTGGAACAACCATCAAAAGAAAAATGTCAAAAGACCGGATCTAACGAGGTAATACACAGTTGCTTCACTTTTGATCAACACTTGCCCAAGTTCTGATGTCAAGTTGCCTAACTGTCCAGGAAATACACATGTTTCATCTGTTGTTGTATTTTTCTTCTAGAATAAGAGGACAGGGCATCGCCTGCAAGGCTTTTCAAGCTGAATAAACTTCTTGTACCTGTTCAACAAGGCCAAGCTCAAGTCACTTTCAGTCAATTTCTGACACCAGGTACCATAAATCTATCTCTATATGACAACAATTGTTGCATAGTAGTAATCCTTTCTTGCCTAACCTTATTTTTCTTCAACCATCTTTTTTTACATTCATTTCTTTCTTTCTTAATCATGACATGTAAGTTGCCTAAACATATCACCAAAGTTGCCGAAAACACCTGAAATTTTGCTTCAGAAGAATACCCATGCCAGTTTCATGTTTGATTCACAGTACTACTGAATTTGCACAAAACAAGCCCTAAAACTTTGCCTACCATTGTTTTCTTGCAACCAGTTTTGTTACACATCATTTTCATCCTTTGCTTAAACATAACATGTAAGTTGCCTAAAACATACTCCGTCCATCCGAAAAAGCTTGTCTCTCAAATGGATGTATCTAGCGCCAAGTTAGTGCTAGATACATCCATTTGAGAGACAAGTTTGGGACAAGCTTTTTCGGACGGAGGAAGTAGCACTTAGCTGGCCAAAAATATCTGGAGTTTTGCTTCATAATACCCATACTGGTATTTCTTGCTTCACATTTGTCCTAATTTTGCCCAAACAAACCCTCAAACTTGCCTACCATTATTTTCCTTCAACCAGCCTTTTTTTACATTGACTCCCCACCCTTTTTGCTTAATCTTAACATGTAAGTTGCCTAACCATAACACTTAACTTGCTTTAAACAACCAGTTGTGGCACAACACTCCTGGATTTGCCCCAATAGGGCTTGAAGCTTGCCTAAACATCTACACGCACCTTGCTTACGATCTACAGTTGCTCAAAACAGGCCAAGCAAGTTGCTTTACCAGCAAACATACTTGTGTTTCTACCAACTTATTAAGCAGAACAACAAATCCATCAAAGCAATTGGGCAAAAAATCTGACATTTGCAGCAATTAACAGCACCTATGCAACTTTGTATTTCTGTTTTTTTATCCAGTACATGTTCTTACACATTTTTTCGAACTGCAGCCTTGTGCAAATCATGGGGAAAGGGAAAGGAAGGCTTGTGTTCTTCAGTAACCTAGGGGACAAGGATGAAAGAGGCACACAATCATGGGGGAAAGTGAAAGCTAAATCTGACCTTTTTCTGTGCTTTTTCTACCCTTAGTCAATAGGAATTGCCTGGAGAACAAATCCTAAACCAACCACCATTGGAGGATTGTGGAGAGTTTTTTGTATCTGGGAGTTGTCCCTTTGTGGGTTGGGAGAGAAGAAGATGGGGCTGGGCGATTTGGTGGGGAGACGCCCAGGGGGTGGAGGAGGGAAACACGTGGGGAGGGAGGATCAGGTGAGTTCCGTGGCTCGATGGTGCGAGGAATCGGGAGCGGGGGCCAGGTACTTTCCTAAACTAGACAGGGGGGACAGAAAATTACTATTTTGGAAGGGCTGCTAGGGAACGCTAGGGAGCAGCCGGCTGCTCCCTAGACGCGTCCATACAACAATAGGAAACGATCCCTGTAATACATGTCAAGCTGCAGAAATAAGGGCCTCTCCAATCTATGGGCCT
Organism: Triticum aestivum; assembly: GCF_018294505.1. Classification (NCBI taxonomy): domain Eukaryota; kingdom Viridiplantae; phylum Streptophyta; class Magnoliopsida; order Poales; family Poaceae; genus Triticum; species Triticum aestivum. Next base: position 103,127,061 of record NC_057809.1, read on the forward strand.
TTTCTTTTCTGAACGGTAGAGAGGCATGATTTTTCCACGTGGTAATGTGAATGTCTGGTCATGTCAGAGCTGTGAAGACTTTCAAAGTTGCAAGTCAAGCAGAGCAGACATGCAGCAGCATCAATAATTCACCCTCCACTCATTGGTGGGTCCGAGCAGTAATTTCTCTTGCGCAGGGAGACCAATAATTCACCCTCCACTCATTGGTGGCTTGGTGTTCCTGTTCCCTCTTCCGGTCTTCCCCTCCTCGGTCACTCCATTCAGACTTCCAGACACGAGAGTGGCCTTCCTGCACGCAGCGGCAGATGCACGCAGCGCATCGACGGCCGTGGCGCGCGAGGTGATGTGTGCAAAGAAAACGTGAAAGTAATTAAACGGGCATACATTCGATGGATACACGCAAATATAGCGCACACGTCGCTTTCGGCGGGGTTGCCTCGTACTGTTTTGCCGTACGCGGGGGCCAGTCCGCTCAGAGTGTGCAGGGCGGTACATTATTAATTTTAACAGGCGGGCCCTGGCTAGGTGGAGTGTGACCAGGTTCGGCCCTTGTCCTACGTCTAGCATGGGGTTCCTTTTCACATCTACGCGAAGGACCGCGACGAGCCGGAGGCAGTGGTGGCGCCCCGTGGTTCGTCATTTTCTGCTCATGGCGATTTCCGAAACGGTGACGCCGGCGAGCGGCGCAGAATCTGGGTGAGTGAGATCTCTGTTCCTTTATAATTTTTGCAGTTGGCATATAGTATACAACTAACGATGTTGGTACGCTCGCCGGTGTTGCAGATCGACGTCGGCGGCCAGAGATCCAGGAGGGCGCTTGGGGGCGTCCATCTCGGGCGGCGGCGTCGCCGCGGCGGCCGCCTCGGTCGTAGGCTCCTCGGATGCAGTTGTGCAAGCGTTCTCTCCTGACATCCGTTCGCCGGATCAGGGGGGCGCGCAGCGGGGGGCAGAGAGGGGTTCTCCTGATGTAGAGTTCTCCGGCGGGTCCTGTACCACTTTCAGCTCTGGTGGAGGCGATGTGGCGTCCAGGAGCGCCGCTGGGTCGGCGCCACCCGTCGTCTCACGTGGCTCGGTATAGTCCTCCCCCCACTGTGCCCGAGCAGCCGCAAGCACCACCATCAGAGTTGGCTGGAAGCGCAGGTATATCGTTGATGTTCTTACGCTCGTGCGAAAACCATTTTTATTGATTGCCAGGCATGCGTGCATCTAGGCATTAGTTATCTGGCGGATTTCAATCTTTGCAACATCTGACCCAAGACTGGTTTGATTTAGTATATTTTGTACATGCCTTGGTGTCAACTCATGCTGGGGGGGGGGATTTTCTGTAGTTAGATCCAATCATTTTGCCAAATCGTATTATATGGGATTAATGAAAAAGGCGTGAAAGTATGACGATTAAGGCCTTTAGCCAAACATAGCCAGGATAGCAATATATTACCACAAAGTTCCCGAATTTGTAGCTCCCAGGCAACAGCGGTCTTGCTGGAGTGGATGGCCTTGGCAATCGCACTCTGTTCAGTTATAGTTTGGGTTCCACTTTCAGGATGTTGGCCGGACAACGCGCCTGCGGTAGTTTTGATCACTGGTCCGGTAATCTGAATCCAGACTAGTAGGGGCAACCTCGGCGAATTGGCACATTAGTCTAGCTGGGTTTTGTATTTTCCTATCACGAACACATAAGGCTGGGGACATGAGCTGAGGGTGGTTACAAGTAATGCTCATGTTAACCTAGTTGCCGCGAAAACCGCGAATTGCGTAGTACTAAACTAGTGTCCTTGCAGGGGTTAGTTTCAGGGGGAATGGTGTCCCGTTTTCATTACACTTGCCGTCACACTGGCCACGACTTATTGATTTTTATGAATGAAATGAAAATGCAAAATTGAAATGAAAAATAGTTATCCCCAATACCGGCATGCTTTCGTGTTTTTCTTACTTGTTCTCCTGCTAATGTTGGCAGGGCATGAGGGCCACAAGGACCAGACGAGCGGTCGGTAGTAGTTGATCGTGTGCCGGCACTAGAGGCTGCCATAAGAGGATTTGCTGACAGGGGGACTGATGTAGTTGTCAACCCCGTGCTTGGCATAATTTTCGATTCTCTGCCAGAGGCGTATGAATTTTACAATCTTTATTCGTGGGAAGTTGGCTTTGGGATTCGTTACGGCAAGAGCAGGCAAAATGTCAATGGGACCAAGTGTATGCAGGAGATCGTATGCGGCTGTGCTGTAAGATACTAACCTGCTTTTGAGAAAGTGCAACTTGTTTTCTACAGAAGGAAGCTGACATTTTTTTGGGTGAATTTCCTGTTGAAATGAATTGCAGGGCAAACCAGAGAGGGAGAACAGCTCATCCATGAGGAGCAATTGTGCCGCCATGCTGCGTCTGCACCGGACGGATGACGGGGGGTGGTATGTATCGGAGAACCGTGCTTCTCACAACCATGAACTCCTTCGGACTTGTGCGGAGAAGCTGCACTGGCCATCACACCGGTGCATTGACATGTACACCAGGGACCTTGTGAAGCAGTTGCGGCAGAACAATGTTAATCTGGGGAAGGTGTACAACATCATTGGTAGTCTGTTTGGGAGAATGGAGAACGTGCCATTTATGAAGAGGTGCCTTAGAACTTTCTGTGGAAAGCTTAGTAGGGAGCAGGAAGACGATGATGTGCGCAAGACTATGGATGCATTCTCCGAGCTGGGGTCAAATGATCCAGAGTTCTCGTATGTGGTTGAGGTTGATAAAGAAAGCAAGATAAAAACCTTGCTGTGGACTAATGGTAGAAGCAAGATGCAGTACCACAATTTCGGCGATGTCATAACATTTGACACAACTTACAAGACAAATCTATATGCATGCCTTTCGGGTTGTTTGTGGGGGGTGAACAATCACTTCCAGAGCATCAT
>NC_057809.1:103130219-103132484 GCF_018294505.1 Triticum aestivum
TCACCGAGTTTATTAGACTGATGGGTGGCAGGCCTCCAAAAACAATACTAACAGGTTGGTTTACTACCGCACCATTCCCCTGATTTATGTTTTTTTGCATTTGGTATGAAGCCTGATAAGGATTTGGTATTTGCAGATCAAGCGCGGGCTATGGAGGTCGCTATATATAGAACAAACGATGCCTGGTACCACACACCGCTGGTGTAAGTGGCATGTGCTTCGGAAGGCGAAAGAGCACCTCGGGCCGCATTACACGAAACGAAGTGATTTTAGGGCGGCGTTCCACAAGGTTGTCAATGAAATGCTAACTGTCGATGAGTTCGAAGCTGCTTGGGCTGATCTACTTGACAGATACAAGCTCCACAACAACACCTTCCTGATCCAGATTTTCGAGGTTATGCACAAGTGGGCAAAACCTTATTTTAGTGGCAAGTTCTGTGCGAAGCAAACCAGTACGCAAAGGAGCGAAAGTGCGAACCATTTGTTGAAGGGCTACATTCCCCCGGCTTGCCCCATGAACCTATTTGTGAAACAATACAGCAAGTTGCAGTTCGACCGAGAAGCTGAAGAAGGGTTCCAAGAGAAGAGAACAAGGCTGGTATGTGCGACCAGAACTTAACCGTGCGTTACTGTCTTTTTTGCTAACAAGTTTCGGCTGGTTTCCTGGCAGGGCGGTGTAGTTCTCCGATACAATTTTCCTCTGGAAGAGCATGCGAGCCAGGTGTACACCCGGACGATGTTTGAGATGTTTGGTCAGGCTTTGTACCGTGCGGGAAGATATGATGTCGAGGAAGTCGAACGAGGCACGAGGTACCATGTGCGGCACATTGAAGCTGAGAAGCGAGAGAAGTGGTGCCGCGAGATGCATGCTGTCGATGTCCATGAAGGTGGCGCTCGGTACACATGCGAATGCAGCTTGTTTGAGCACATGGGGATGCTTTGTTGCCATGCTATCGAGGTTATCCCTGACTCTACCGCCTCTATGCGAATTCCTTCAATTGAAAAAAAAATTGTGACCTATCTTTTTATCTTCATGTCTGAATGTTATCCAACAACCCGACCTGTCTTTACATCCAGGTTCTTCTTCATTTGGGGTGCGGAAGATACCTAGCTTTCATGTAATGAAGCGATGGACAATAGATGCCCGCGACAACTTGCCGCTTCACCTCATCCATTACCAGAAAGATCAAGGCCCTCCGTGATTGTCATCCTACCGGCATACTGCACTACACCTGACAGCACTCGAGTTTGTGCAGCTCGGTGACAGCAATGTTGATGCATTCGATAGAGCAATGGACATTTTAATTGCAGGCAAGGCTGAACTGACCGTTTTGGCAGCGATCAAAGATGGGAAAAGTTTGGTTGACCAAACCCAAGTTGGAGAGTCAGCCAGTCCAACCATGACTATGATGGCAGACGGCGCGCATCAAGAAGATGAGCGTTCTGAGATGTTCATCTCAACTGAATGTGGCCTTGGATCTGTCTCTGTGGGAGGTGATTCCAGGCATCCATTATCCACTTTATTGGCCCCTGATAGGAAGAAGCAGAAGGGTAGGCCGACAACGGCGAGGGACAAGCCTGGATATGAGATCAAATACGCGCGATCAAGATTTTGCACTGTTTGTAGAGAGAAAGGGCACAAGAGCACGACGTGCCCCCGCAGGGGGGACCTTCCTAAGAAACCCCGCAAAATCCCTACATGTGGCAATTGTGGTGTGGCTGGGCACAAGAAAACAAGTTGTTTCAACCCAGTGTTGCCGTTTGTGAAGAGGCCTCGCGACGGACCAGTGGAATGATGTCCATTTCATGATATGATGCAAACTTTGATTGAATCAGTCGAGAGTATTATGTTTTCTGCTTGTTAGGACTGTTGGCTTGTAATTCTAATAAAAGTTGTGCCTGTCTTTGGGGGACTGGACGTAGGTTGCTGTTTTTTAACTGTTATTTCGGTGTTTTAGTTTCTGAGCCTCAGGATGTGCTGTAGGTTTGTTAACTTTTCAAGTGATGTTTAATTTCAGCTACTTAGGACTCATTTGGGTTTGCTGTGAGGTGGTTTGGATTAAAAACGACATGCTAGCTCGTTGTGTGGTTTGCTGTAGATGGAAGCTTGTTTTTGTCATCTGAAATTATGATATGTGCCTACCTTTTGAACAGCTTGTGCAGTCGTACGCATATGCTGGGGCCGTTCCAGAATTGATGGCTCGGGTATGTGTGCAAAGCCGTATATTCGTGCTTGCAGTTTTTCAAATTTTGAATTGTTGTGGG
>NC_057809.1:103459172-103460234 GCF_018294505.1 Triticum aestivum
CGGGGGCGGCGTAGGTTCAGGCTCAGGAGGGGACGGAGTGTACGGCGGCGGCGTTGGCGTGGGAGGTGTAGGTGGGCGGGGGCGAGGGCGAGGGCGAGGGCGCGGCGGATGCGGACGCGGCCTGGGAGGCTTCCTGTTGCTGTGGGAGGTGGTGAGCGGCGTCGGGGCGGGGTCGTAGCCGCCGCTGTCCGCCTGCTGGGTCTCCAAGGCCAGGCTCAGGAGCAGCAGGGCCACCAGCAGAGCGGCTTTGCCACCCGCCATTCTCGCACTCCCTCACCGCCTCACGCACTGCAAAGTTCTTGGCTCGATCGGTGTGGTTCTGGGAAGAAGAGTGCACCCATACCACTGCTTATATACACGGAGGGAGGAGTCGCGTCCTTTGCTTGTGCGCGCAAGCGATGGAGCTGGCGCTATGCGGGGGAGGTTGGACACTCTGGAGTTACCCGAACTGGGCAAACCCTCATGAACGGCGTTGTCTGCCGAAACAAGGTAGCCAACTGCCATGGTGATACCTAATTAGGCCGATCTGCAGTCTTCTCACGGCAGTAATTAATATGTGTTGATCATGGTGTTCGCGCGGGCTGCATTTGAATTTCTTCCCAGTTGATGGCAACATAGGCACTCAGGAGCGTGGAGTAGTGATTCGGTTTGGATCAAATAAGAGGAAGGAAATTATCTCTGCTAAAGTGCTAATCCAGTTCTGACTAAGAATAAATTCAGGAAGTGGCAAGCACTCTGTAACCATGTAATACGGCACAATGAACAATAAAGAGACTTCTCTACGGGTGCGAGCAATGCTAAAAGCATCTTCAATAGATGATCCCGATGTAAAACTAACTAACTTTTGAACCATTTGAGGCCAAAAATGCAGCTTCAACACACGGTCTATATGTAAAAAAAAATTAGACTACGGCCTCCTCATGATGTAAAATACAATGCCTGGCGGTGCAAATTTACATCACGAGGTGCATCTGATCCAAAACCAGCCGCCGTCCACGAATGCCCAACCGTCAGTTCTTTTCCTTTCCTGCCCACCCGCCCGCGACCTCCCGCCCGTCCGCC
>NC_057809.1:103460688-103477588 GCF_018294505.1 Triticum aestivum
CGCGGCCGCAGCACACGCCGCCGCCCCGTGCGTCGCCGCCCCGCCCCGTCCACCGCAGCTCCGTCCGGCCCTGGCCCACTAGTCGTAGCTCCGACCCGCCTGCCGTAGCTCCGACCCGCCCCGGCTCCGTCCGCCGCCGCCCCGCAGCTCTGCCCCGCCCGGCTCCGTCTGCCACCGCCCCGGCCGCACGCTGCCGCCGCTCCACCGCTCTCACCGCTCTCCAATAGTGCCGAAGAAGACGTCGAAGGGCAAGTCGGGCTTCTTCGGCGTGAGGCAGAAGCCCTCCGGTAAATCCGGAGTGGAGTTCTCCGACGCCGGGAGGCGTTGGTGGATTGGCACATACCCCGCCCACGAGGCCGCGCGTGCCTACGACGTGGCACTGTGGCGTGCCGAGAGGCCTCGGTAGTGAAGGAAATATGCCCTAGAGGCAATAATAAAGTTGTTATTTATATTTCCTTATATCGTGATAAATGTTTATTATTCATGCTAGAATTGTATTAACTGGAAACTTAGTACATGTGTGAATACATAGACAAACAGAGTGTCACTAGTATGCCTCTACTAGATTAACTCGTTGAATCAATGATGGTTATGTTTTCTAACCATAGACATGAGTTGTCATTTGATTAACGGGATCACATCATTAGAGAATGATGTGATTTACTAGACCCATCCGTTAGCTTAGCACGATAATCGTTTAGTTTGTTGCTATTGCTTTCTCCATAACTTATACATGTTCCTATGACTATGAGATCATGCAACTCCCGAATGCCGGAGGAACACTTAGTGTGCTATCAAACGTCACAACGTAAATGGGTGACTATAAAGATGCTCTACAGGTGTCTCCGATGGTGTTTGTTGAGTTGGCATAGATCGAGATTAGGATTTATCACTCCGAGTATCGGAGAGGTATCTCTGGGCCCTCTCGGTAATGCACATCACTATAAGCAAGCAATGTGACTAATGAGTTAGTTACGGGATGATGCATTATGAAACGAGTAAAGAGACTTGTCGGTAACGATATTGAACTAGGTATTGAGATACCGACTATCGAATCTCGGGCAAGTAACATACCGATGACAAAGGGAACAACGTATATCGTTATGCGGTTTGACCGCTAAGATCTTCATAGAATATGTGGGAGCCAATCTGAACATCCAGGTTCCGCTATTGGCTATTGACCGGAGACGTGTCTCGGTCATGTCTACATAGTTCTCGAACCCGTAGGGTCCACACGCTTAACGTGCGGTGACGATCGGTATTATGAGTTTATGTGTTTTGATGTACGGAAGATAGTTCGGAGTCCCGGATGTGATCTCGGACATGACGGGGAGTCTCGAAATGGTCGAGACATAAAGATTGATATATTGGATGACTATATTCGGACACCGGATAAGTTCTGGGGGTCACCGGATGATTATCGGAGTGCCGGGGGGATATCGGAACCCCCGGGGGATCTAATGGGCCAACATGGGCCTTAGTGGAGAGAGAGAGAGGGACGGCCAAGGCAGGGCCGCGCGCCCCTCCCCCTCTAGTCTGAATTGTACTAGGGAAGGGGGGTGGCGCCCCCTTTCCTTCCCTTCTCTCCCTCTCCTTCCTTCCCCCTTCCTCCTCCTAGTAGGACTAGGAAAGGGGAGTCCTACTTCTACTAGGAGGAGGGCTCCTCCTCTCCTGGCGTGCCCCAAGGGTCGGCCGGCCTCCCCCTTGCTTCTTTATATACGGGGGCAAGGGGGCACCCTAGAACACACAAGTTGATTGATACGTCTCCAACGTATCTATAATTTTTTATTACTACGTGCTATATTATCTACTGTTTTGGACATTATTGGGCTTTATTTTCCACTTCTATATTTTTTTTGGGACTAACCTATTAACCGGAGGCCCAGCCCAGAATTGCTGTTTTTGCCTGTTTTAGGGTTTCGAAGAAAAGGAATATTAAACGGAGTCCAAACGGAATGAAACCTTCGGGAACGTGATTTTCTCAACAAACAAGACCCGGGAGACTTGGACCCTACGTCAAGACACAAAAGAGGAGGCCACGAGGTAGGGGGGCGCACCCACCCCCACCAGGCGTGCCCTCCACCCTCGTGGGCCCCCTGTTGCTCCATCGACGTACTCCTTCCTCCTATATATATCTACGTACCCCCAAACGATCAGATACGGAGCCAAAAACCTAATTCCACCGCCGCAACTTTCTGTATCCACGAGATCCCATCTTGGGGCCTGTTCCAGAGCTCCGCCGGAGGGGGCATCGATCACGGAGGGCTTCTACATCAACACCATAGCCTCTCCGATGAAGTGTGAGTAGTTTACGTCAGACCTATGGGTCCATAGTTAGTAGCTAGATGACTTCTTCTCTCTTTTTGGATCTCAATACAATGTTCTCCCTCTCTCTTGTGGAGAACCATTCGATGTAATCTTCTTTTTGCGGTGTGTTTGCTGAGACCGATGAATTGTGGGTTTATGATCAAGTCTATCTATGAATAATATTTGAATCTTCTCTGAATTCTTTTATGTATGATTGGTTATCTTTGCAAGTCTCTTCGAATTATCAGTTTGGTTTGGCCTACTAGATTGATCTTTCTTGCAATGGGAGAAGTGCTTAGCTTTGGGTTCAATCTTGCGGTGACCTTTCCCAGTGACAATAGGGGTAGCAAGGCACGTATTGTATTGTTGACATCGAGGATAACAAGATGGGGTTTTCATCATATTGCATGAGTCTATCCCTCTACATCATGTCATCTTGCTTAAGGCGTTACTCTGTTTTTAACTTAATACTCTAGATGCATGTTGGATAGCGGTAGATGAGTGGAGTAATAGTAGTAGATGCAGGCAGGAGTCGGTCTACTTGTCTCGAACGTGATGCCTATATACGTGATCATACCTAGATATTCTCATAACTATGCTCAATTCTGTCAATTGCTCAACAGTAATTTGCTCACCCACCGTAGAATACTTATGCTCTCGAGAGAAGCCACTAGTGAAACCTATGGCCCCCGGGTCTATCTTTATCATATTAATCTCCTACTACTTAGTTATTTCCTTTGCTTTTTTACTTTACCTTTATTTTACTTTGCATCTTTATCACAAAAATACCAAAAATATTATCTTATCATATCTATCAGATCTCACTCTCGTACGTGGTCATGTAGGGATTTACAACCCCTATTCGCGTTGATTGCGAGGATTTATTTGTTTTGTGCAGGTACGAGGGACTCGCGCATAGCCTCCTACTGGATTGATACCTTGGTTCTCAAAAACTGAGGGAAATACTTACGCTACTTTGCTGCATCATCCCTTCCTCTTCGGGGAAAACCAACGCAGTGCTTAAGAGGCAGCTAAAAGGATTTCTGGCGCCGTTGCCAGGGAGGTGTATGCAAAAGTCAACATACCAAGTACCCATCACATACACTTATCTCCCGCATTACATTATTTGCCATTTGCCTCTCGTTTTCCTCTCCCCCACTTCACCCTTGCCATTTTATTCGCCCTCTCTCCCTCTATCCTCCCTCTCTTTCCGCTTGCCTTTCTTCCTCCATGTTTGAATCAAAAAGGGTTGGGGGTTCTCTCTAGAGTTCTAGTACTTTGGACAAAACTTCTATTCTCGCTAAGCTTATAAATAAGGATACTATGGAAAAACCTACCGGAGTTATCAATGAGAGTTTTAATAATTTTGATGAAGATGATTCTGGAATTATTTTTATTTACTTGATGAATCTTTGAAAGATGCTTGGTATAGACTATTAAGGATCAGGGCCAGCTATGTTCCTCAATATCAAATTGAAGTTTACTTGAAAAGCTTTTATATTGCCCTTCCTTCTTCTTTTAAGCATGTCTTAGATTCTATATTTGAAGAAGGTTTTCTTGAAGGGGATGTCGTAGACACTTATGAAAAAATGAAAACTATATTTGGGCACCCCATGAATGAGAAAGTTGAATCTACATCTCTTTTGCTCTCTTACCAAAACGAATCTACTAAAGAGATAAAGGCTAGCCTAGATACAAATTTCCGTAACATACTTAATATTTATTCTACCATTAATAGCCATGCGCTTTAACAAAATAGAAGGATTAATTCTATAGATAGCAAGTTTTCTCTTTTCTTTCCTAATACTAAAGATGGTAATACCTAGATTTATCGTTGCTTGTTATGCCTAGCTAGGGGCGTTAAACGATAGCGCTTGTTGGGAGGCAACCCAATTTTATTTTTATTCCTTGCTTTTTGTTCCTGTTTAGTAATAAATAATTTATCTAGCCTCTGTTTTGGTTGTGTTTTTTGTGTTTAATTAGTGTTTGTGCCAAGTAGAACCGTTGGGAAGACTTGGGGAAAGTCTTGTTACACTTGCTGTAAAAAACAGAAACTTTAGCGCTCACGAGAACTGCTGCCACTTTTATTTGGAAAGTGATATTTAGTTAATTCTTTTTGCAGGTGATTAATAGATAAATTCCTCACGTCCAGAAATTTATTTTAGAATTTTTGGGGTTCCAGATCTTGCGCTAGCTACAGATTACTACAGACTGTTCTATTTTTGACAAATTCTGTTTTTTGTGTGTTGTTTGCTTATTTTGATGAATCTATGGCTAGTAAAATAGTTTATAAACCATAGAGAAGTTGGAATACAGTAGGTATAACACCAATATAAATAAAGAATGAGTTCATTACAGTACCTTGAAGTGGTCTTTTATTTTCTTTCGCTAACGGAGCTCACGAGATTTTCTACTTTAAGTTTTGTGTTGTGAAGTTTTCAAGTTTTGGGTAAAGATTTGATGGATTATGGAACAAGGAGTGGCAAGAGGCTAAGCTTGGGGATTCCCATGGCACCCCCAAGGTAATATAAGGACACCTAAAAGCCAAATCTTGGGGATGCCCTGGAAGGCATCCCCTCTTTCGTCTACTTCTATCGGTAACTTTACTTGGAGCTATATTTTTATTCACCACATGATATGTGTTTTGCTTGGAGCGTCTTGTATGATTTGAGTCTTTATTTGTTAGTTTACCACAATCATATTTTCTGTACACACCTTTTGAGAAAGCCATATATGATTTGGAATTTGTTAGAATACTCTATGTGCTTCGCTTATATCTTTTGAGTTATGTAGTTTTGCTCTAGTACTTCACTTATATCTTTTAGAGCACGATGGTGGATTTGTTTTATAGAAACTATTGATCTCTCATGCTTCACTTAGATTATTTTGAGAGTCTTAAATAGCATGGTAATTTGCTTAAAATCCTAATATGCTTGGTATACAAGATTAATAATAAAACTTTCTTATGGGTGTGTTGAATACTATGAGAAGTTTGATGCTCGATAATTGTTTTGAGATATGAAGATGGTGATACTAAAGTTGTGCTAGTTGAGTAGTTGTGAATTTGAGAAATACTTGTGTTAAGGTTTGTGATTCCCGTAGCATGCACGTATGGTGAACCATTATGTGATGAAGTCGGAGCATGATTTATTTTTTGATTGTCTTCCTTATGACTGGCGGTCGGGGACGAGAGATGGTCTTTTCCTACCAATCTATCCCCCTAGGAGCATGCGCGTAATACTTTGCTTTGATAACTTGTAGATTTTGCAATAAGTATATGAGTTCTTTATGACTAATGTTGATTCCATGGATTATACGCACTCTCACCCTTCCACCTTTGCTAGCCTCTCTAATACTGCGCATCTTTCGCCGGTATCATACACCCACCATATACCTTCCTCAAAACAGCCACCATACCTACCTATTATGGCATTTCCATAGCCATTCCGAGATATATTGCCATGCAACTTTCCACCGTTCCGTTTATCATGACACACTCCATCATAGTCATATTGCTTAGCATGATCATGTAGTTGACATCGTATTTGTGGCAAAGCCACCATTCATAATTCTTTCATACGTGTCACTCATGCATCATTGCATATCCCGGTACACCGCCGGAGGCATTCATATAGAGTCATATCTTGTTCTAAGTATCGAGTTGTAATTATTGAGTTGTAAGAAAAATAAAAGTGTGATGATCATCATTATTAGAGCATTGTCCCAGTGAGGAAAGGATGATGGAGACTATGATTCCCCCACAAGTCGGGATGAGACTCCAAACGAAAAAAAAGAGGCCATAAAAAAGGCCCAAATAAAAAAATGAGAGAAAAAGAGAGAAGGGACAATGTTACTATCCTTTTACCACGCTTGTGCTTCAAAGTAGCACCATGATATTCATAGTAGAGAGTCTCTCATGTTATCACTTTCATATACTAGTGGGAATTTTTCATTATAGAACTTGGCTTGTATATTCCAATGATGGGCTTCCTCAAAATGCCGTAGGTCTACATGAGCAAGCAAGTTGGATGCACACCCACTTAGTTTCCTTTTGAGCTTTCATATACTTATATCTCTACTGCATCTGTTGCATGGCAATCCCTACTCACTCACATTGATATCTATTGATGGGCATCTCCATAGCCCGTTGATACGCCTAGTTGATGTGAGACTATCTTCTCCCCTTTTTGTCTTCTCGACAACCACCATTCTATTCCACCTATAGTGCTATATCCATGGCTCACGCTCATGTATTGCGTGAAAATTGAAAAAGTTTTGAGAATGTCAAAAGTATGAAACAATTGTTTGGCTTGTCATCGGGTTGTGCATGATTTATATATTTTATGTGGTGAAGATGGAGCATAGCCATACTATATGATTTTGTAGGGATAACTTTCTTTGGCCATCTTATTTTGAGAAGACATAATTGCTTTATTAGTATGCTTGAAGTATTATTATTTTTATGTCAATATTAAACTTTTGTATTGAATCTTTTGGATCTGAATATTCATACCACAATTAAGAAGAATTACATTAAAATTATGCCAAGTAGCACTCCGCATCAAAAATTCTGTTTTTATCATTTACCTACTCGAGGACGAGCAGGAATTAAGCTTGGGATGCTTGATACGTCTCCAACCTATCTATAATTTTTGATTGCTCCATGCTATATTATCTACTGTTTTGGACATTATTGGGCTTTATTTTACACTTTTATATTATTTTTGGGACTAACCTATTAACCGGAGGCCCAGCCCAGAATTGCTGTTTTTTGCCTGTTTTAGGGTTTCGAAGAAAAGGAATATCAAACGGAGTCCAAACGAAATGAAACCTTCGGGAACGTGATTTTCTCAACAAACAAGACCCGGGAGACTTGGACTCTACAACAAGACACAAAAGAGGAGGCCACGAGGTAGGGGGCGCGCCCACCCCCACCAGGCGCACCCTCCACCCTCGTGAGCCCCCTGTTGCTCCACCGACGTACTCCTTCGTCCTATATATACCTACGTACCCCCAAACGATCAAATACGGAGCCAAAAACCTAATTCCACCGCCGCAAGTTTCTGTATCCACGAGATCCCATCTTGGGGCCTGTTCCGAAGCTCCGCTAGAGGGGGCATCGATCATGGAGGGCTTCTACATCAACACCATAGCCTCTCCGATGAAGTGTGAGTAGTTTACGTCAGACCTACGGGTCCATAGTTAGTAGCTAGATAGCTTCTTCTCTCTTTTTGGATCTCAATACAATGTTCTCCCCCTCTCTTGTGGAGAACCATTCGATGTAATCTTCTTTTTGCGGTGTGTTTGTTGAGATCGATGAATTGTGGGTTTATGATCAAGTCTATCTATGAATAATATTTGAATCTTCTCTGAATTCTTTTATGTATGATTGGTTATCTTTGCAAGTCTCTTCGAATTATCAGTTTGGTTTGGCCTACTAGATTGATCTTTCTTGCAATGGGAGAAGTGCTTAGCTTTGGGTTCAATCGTGCGGTGTCCTTTCCCAGTGACAGTAGGGGCAGCAAGGCACGTATTGTATTGTTGCCATCGAGGATAAAAAGATGGGGTTTTCATCATATTGCATGAGTCTATCCCTCTACATCATGTCATCTTGCTTAAGGCGTTACTCTGTTTTTAACTTAATACTCTAGATGCATGCTGGATAGCGGTCAATGAGTGGAGTAATAGTAGTAGATGCAGGCAGGAGTCGGTCTACTTGTCTCGGACGTGATGCCTATATACATGATCATACCTAGATATTCTCATAACTATTCTCAATTTTGTCAATTGCTCAACAGTAATTTGTTCACCCACCATAGAATACTTATGCTCTCGAGAGAAGCCACTAGTGAAACCTATGGCCCCCGGGTCTATCTTTATCATATTAATCTCCTACTACTTAGTTATTTCCTTTGCTTTTTTACTTTACCTTTATTTTACTTTGCATCTTTATAACAAAAATACCAAAAATATTATCTTATCATATCTATCAGATCTCACTCTCGTAAGTGGCCGTATAGGGATTGACAACCCCTATTCGCGTTGGTTGCGAGGATTTATTTGTTTTGTGCAGGTACGAGGGACTCGCACGTAGCCTCCTACTGGATTGATACCTTGGTTCTCAAAAACTGAGGGAAATAATTATGCTACTTTGCTGCATCATCCCTTCCTCTTCGGGGAAAACCAACGCAGTGCTGAAGAGGTAGCATTGATCATTGATCCCTTAGCCGTGTGCGGTGCCCCCCTCCACCATAATCCACCTCGGTCATATCGTCGTAGTGCTTAGGCGAAGCCCTGCATCGGTAGCTTCATCATTGCTGTCATCACGTCGTTGTGATGACGAAGCTCTCCCTCGACACTCAGCTGGATCGAGAGTTCGTGGGACGTCACCGAGCCGAACGTGTGCAGATCGTGGAGGTGCCGTACTTTCGGTACTAGGATCGGTCGGATCATGAAGACATACGACTACATAAACCGCGTTGTCATAACGCTTCCGCTTACGGGCTACGAGGGTACGTGGAAAACACTCTTCCCTTCTCGTTGCTATACATCACCATGATAGATTTTGCGTGTGCGTTGGATTTTTTTTTGAAATTATTGTGTTCCCCAACAGGGAGCACCTCAACTTCCCAGAGATCGAGAGTCAGGCGGAAGCGGAGATGCTTGTGCCGCAGGGCATCAAGATGAAGGAGATCCTGACAAAGAAGAAGACGACGAAGAAGCCGTCGGTTGTCATCAGTGTCGGCGAGACTGACAAGGAGGCGATGGCGTGGATTGCTCGGGAGCATCCGGAGTACGTCCAGGCCGACCTGGAGGACTACTGGAAGCATGAGTCGGAGCAGAAGAAGAAGGGTGCGAAGAAGGAGGACGAGGCCGGTCCCTTGACGGTGAACTCCTGCGAGTCCTCTTCCTAGGAGGACTGGGCAGACTTCGAGGAGGAGGTGGAGGGGTGCGATGACTCGGAGAAGGACGAGTTCTGGGCGCAGTTCCGCAGCTCCGACGATGAGGAGTAGTTTATCTAGTAGTTTGAATAAGTAGTAGTTGAAGTTCATGTATGAAACTATGTTGAATTTGATGTTTGAACTATGCTGAATGGACTAGTAGTTTGTCGTTTTAAGAAATTTACATCTTCATTTTGGACCATCTATTGGAGTTGCTCTTTTGGACCATCAATTTGGACCATCTAATGGAGTTGGGCTTTTTTCGGAGCTCCAAAACACACTTTTTGGTGGTCCAAATTTTATATCTCCGGTTTTGGACCGCCAAGTTTTGGACCATCTATTGGAGATGCTCTAATAATTGAGGTAGTTTAGATGTAGTTTCAATACCTTTCACAGGTTCATCAAGTTATTGAGGTTAAATCCCTAAACAACCAAATGGCCAGAAGACCCAAATGCTAATATGCCAACTAATGATGATGCACTGGCATGATTGGGCCATGACTATGAGTTAAGCTACATAATTGTTGGGTTGTTCAGGCATCTGGGCCTACTATTCATTAGTTGGGCTAAGAAGTCCAAACGAGAGCAATGGTATGGAAAACGCAGACGCATGTTTCTAATATGACTCGTTAACTTGTTTACTCCCACCTCGCCCGTGCAAGCAGCTCAGTTGTCCAGGAGAGATATAAGATGAGGAGGAGGCCAGCAGTCTAAAGCATACCTTTCTCGGCCTTTTGGCTAAGATCAAGTGTAGTATCTGTTCTTATCAGTTTAATATTTGATATGTGGGCCATGTGCCCACAACGATATTAAATTTATCTTTTGTGGGGGGGTCCACCACACTACCTTGCTAGTGGGGCCCTCATGTGTCGCTTGGGCGTTGCACTATTGCCCAAGACCCTGATGTCTACTACACAACCTTCTTCTTGTAGACGTTGTTGGGCCTCCAAGTGCAGAGGTTTGTAGGACAGTAGCAAATTTCCCTCAAGTGGATGACCTAAGGTTTATCAATCCGTAGGAGGCGTAGGATGAAGATGGTCTCTCTCAAGCAACCCTGCAACCAAATAACAAAGAGTCTCTTGTGTCCCCAACACAACCAATACAATGGTAAATTGTATAGGTGCACTAGTTCGGCGAAGAGATGGTGATACAAGTGGTATATGAATAGTAGATATAGGTTTTTGTAATCTGAAATTATAAAAACAGCAAGGTAACTAATGATAAAAGTGAGCGTCAACGGTATTGCAATGCTAGAAAACAAGGCCTAGGGTTCATACTTTCACTAGTGCAAGTCCTCTCAACAAAAATAACATAATTGGATCACATAACTATCCCTCAACATGCAACAAAGAGTCACTCCAAAGTCACTAATAGCGGAGAACGAACGAAGAGATTATGGTAGGGTACGAAACCACCTCAAAGTTATTCTTTCCAATCAATCCGTTGGGCTATTCCTATAAGTGTCACAAACAGCCCTAGAGTTCGTACTAGAATAACACCTTAAGACACAAATCAATCAAAACCCTAATGTCACCTAGATACTCCAATGTCACCTCAAGTATGCGTGGGTATGATTATACGATATGCATCACACAATCTTAGATTCATCTATTCAACCAACACAAAGGACCTCAAAGAGTGCCCCAAAGTTCTACCGGAGAATCACGACGAAAACGTGTGCCAACCCCTATGCATAGGTTCATGGGCGGAACCCGCAAGTTGATCACCAAAACATACATCAAGTGAATCACATGATATCCCATTGTCACCACAGATAGGCACGGCAAGACATACATCAAGTGTTCTCAAATCTTTAAAGACTCAATCCGATAAGATTACTTCAAAGGGTAAACTCAATTCATTACAAGAGAGAAGAGGGGGAGGAGAAATATCCAACTATAATAGCAAAGCTCGCGATACATCAAGATCATGCCAAATCAAGAACACGAGAGAGAGAGAGAGAGAGAGAGAGATCAAACACATAGCTACTGGTACATACCCTCAGCCCCGAGGGAGAACTACTCCCTCCTCGTCATGGAGAGCACCGGGATGATGAAGATGGCCATCGGAGAGGGGTTGCCCCCTCCGTCAGGGAGCCGAAACAGGTCTAGATTGGCTTTCAGTGGCTATGGAGGCTTCTGGTGGCGGAACTCCCGATCTATTGTGCTCCTCGATGTTTTTAGGGTATATGGAGATATATAGGCGGAAGAAGTACGTCAGGGGGGCCACGAGGGGGCCATGAGGGTGGAGGGCGCGCCCAGGGGGGTGGGCGCTCCCCCCTGCCTCGTGGCCTCCTCGCGGGTCCCCCGACATGCACTCCAAGTCTTCTGGGCTTCTTTCCTTCCAAAAATGAGTTCCGTGAAGTTTCAGGTCAATTGGACTCCGTTTGATTTTCCTTTTCTTCGAAACCCTAAAACTGGGTAAAAACAGAAACTGGCACTGGGCTCTGGGTTAATAGGTTAGTCCCAAAAATGATATAAAAGTGTATAATAAAGCCCATAAACATTCAAAACAGTAGATAATATAGCATGGAGCAATCAAAAATTATAGATACGTTGGAGACGTATCAGCATCCCCAAGCTTAATTCTTGCTCGTCCTCGAGTAGGTAAGTGATAAAAACAGAATTTTTGATGCGGAGTGCTACTTGGCATAATTTCAATGTAATTCTTCTTAATTGTGGCATGAATATTCAGATCCATAAGATTCAAGACAAAAGTTTAATATTGACATAGAAATAATAATACTTCAAGCATACTAACTAAGCAATTATGTCTTCTCAAAATAACATGGCCAAAGAAAGCTATCCCTACAAAATCGTATAGTCTGGCTATGCTCCATCTTCACCACACAAAATATTTAAATCATGCACAACCCCGATGACAAGCCAAGCAATTGTTTCATACTTTTGATGTTCTCAAACTTTTTCAATCTTCACACAATACATGAGCATGAGCCATGGATATAGCACTATAGGTGTAATAGAGTGGTGGTTGTGGAGAAGACAAAAAGGAGAAGATAGTCTCACATCATCTAGGCGTATCAACGGGCTATGGAGATGCCCATCAATAGATATCAATGTGAGTGAGTAGGGATTGCCATGCAACGGATGCACTAGAGCTATAAGTGTATGAAAGCTCAAAAAGAAACTAAGTGGGTGTGCATCCAACTTGCTTGCTCACGAAGACCTAGGGCATTTTGAGGAAGCCTATCATTGGAATATACAAGCCAAGTTCTATATGTTGGAAATATGCCCTAGAGGCAATAATAAAATGGTTATTATTATATTTCTTCGTTCATGATAATTGTCTATTGTTCATGCTATAATTGTGTTATCCGGAAATCGTAATGCATGTGTGAATACATAGACCACAACACGTCCCTAGTGAGCCTCTAGTTGACTAGCTCGTTGATCAAAAGATAGTCATGGTTTCCTGACTATGGACATTGGATGTCATTGATAACGGGATCACATCATTAGGAGAATGATGTGATGGACATCCTAAGCATAGCTCAAAGATCGTGTAGTTCATTTGCTATAGCTTTTCCGAATGTCAAGTATCATTTCCTTAGACCATGAGATTGTGCAACTCCCGGATACCGTAGGAATGCTTTGGGTGTGCCAAACATCACAACGTAACTGGGTGACTATAAAGGTACACTACAGGTATCTCCGAAAGTGTTTGTTGGGTTGGCACGAATCGAGACTGGGATTTGTCACTCCGTATGACGAAGAGGTATCTCTGGGCCCACTCGGTAATGCATCATCATAATGAGCTCAATGTGACCAAGTGGTTGATCATGGGATCATGCATTACGGTACGAGTAAAGTGACTTGCCGGTAACGAGATTGAACAAGGTATTGGGATACCGACGATCGAGTCTCAGGCAAGTAACGTACCGATTGACAAAGGGAATTGTATACGGAATTGATTGAATCCTCGACATCGTGGTTCATCCGATGAGATCATCAAGGAGCATGTGGGAGCCAACATGGGTATCCAGATCCCGCTGTTGGTTATTGACCGGAGAGTCGTCTCGATCATGTCTGTGTGTCTCCCGAACCCGTAGGGTCTACACACATAAGGTTCGGTGACGCTAGGGTTGTTGAGATATTAGTATACAGTTACCCGAAAGTTGTTCGGAGTCCCGGATGAGAGCCCGGACGTCACAAGGAGCTCCAGATTGGTCCGGAGGTGAAGATTTATATATAGGAAGTCAAGTTTCGGCCATTGGGAAGGTTTTCGGGGTAATCGGTATTGTACCAGGACCACCGGAAGGGTCCCGGGGGTCCACAGGGTGGGGCCACCTATCCCGGAGGGCTCCATGGGCTGAAGTGGGAGGGGAACTAGCCCCAGATAGGCTGGTGCGCACCCCATGGGCCTCCCCTGCGCCTAGGGTTGGAAACCCTAGGGGTGGGGGCGCCCCACTTAGCTTGGGGGGCACTCCACCCCCTTGGCCGCCGCCCCCCCTTGGAGATTCAATCTCCTAGGGCCAGCGCCCCCTAGGGGGTCCTATAAATAGTGGGGGGAGGGAGGTAAGCCGCACCCTAGCCCCTGGCGCCTCCCTCTCCCTCCCGTGGCACTCCTCCCTCTCCCTAAGCTTGGCGAAGCCCTGCCGAGATCACCGTTGCTTCCACCACCACGTCGTCGTGCTGCTGGATCTGCATCAACCTATCCTTCCCCCTTGCTGGATCAAGTTGGAGGAGACGTCTTCCCAACCGTACGTGTGTTGAACGCGGAGGTGCCGTCCGTTCGGCACTAGGTCATCGGTGATTTGGATCACGACGAGTACGACTCCATCAACCCGTTCTCTTGAACGCTTCCGTGCGCGATCTACAAGGGTATGTAGATGCACTCCCCTCTCCCTCATTGCTAGATGACTCCATAGATTGATCTTGGTGATGCATAGAAAATTTTAAAATTCTGCTACGTTCCCCAATAGTGGTATCAGAGCTAGGTCTGTGCGTAGTTTCTATGCACGAGTAGAACACAAAGCAGTTGTGGGCGTGGATATTGTCAATTTGCTTGCCGTTACTAGTCTTATATTGATTCGGCGGCATCGTGGGATGAAGCGGCCCGGACCGACCTTACACGTACGCTTACGTGAGACTGGTTCCACCGATTGACATGCACTAGTTGCATAAGGTGGCTGGCGGGTGTCTGTCTCTCCCACTTTAGTCGGATCGGATTCGATGAAAAGGGTCCTTATGAAGGGTAAATAGAAATTGGCATATCACGTTGTGGTTTTGGCGTAGGTAAGAAACGTTCTTGCTAGAAACCTATAGCAGCCATGTAAAAAACTTGCAACAACAATTAGAGGACGTCTAACTTGTTTTTGCAGCATGTGCCGTGTGATGTGATATGGCCAAAAGGATGTGATGAATGATATATGTGATGTATGAGATTGATCATGTTCTTGTAATAGGAATCACGACTTGCATGTCGATGAGTATGACAACCGCAGGAGCCATAGGAGTTGTCTTAATTTATTTATGACCTGCATGTCAACATAAACATCATGTAATTACTTTACTTTATTGCTAAAGCGTTAGCCATAGTAGTAGAAGTAATAGATGACGAGACAACTTCAAGAAGACACGATGATGGAGATCATGGTGTGATGCCGGTGACAACGATGATCATGAAGCCCCGAAGATGGAGATCAAAAGGAGCAAATGATATTGGCCCTATCATGTCACTATTTGATTGCATGTGATGTTTATCATGTTTTGCATCTTATTTGCTTAGAACGACGGTAGCTTAAATAAGATGTTCCCTCGTAATAATTTCAAGAAAGTGTTCCCCCTAACTGTGCACCGTTGCAAAGGTTCGTTGTTTCGAAGCACCACATGATGATCGGGTGTGATAGATTCTAACGTTCGAATACAACGGGTGTAAGCCAGATTTACACACGCAATACACTTAGGTTGACTTGACGAGCCTAGCATGTATAGACATGGCCTCGAAACACGGAAGACCGGAAGGTCGAGCATGAGTCATATAGAAGATACGATCAACATGAAGATGTTCACCGATGTTGACTAGTCCGTCTCACGTGATGATTGGACACGGCCTAGATGACTCGGATCATGTTTCACTTAAGATGACTAGAGGGATGTCTATCTGAGTGGGAGTTCATTGAATAATTTGATTAGATGAACTTAATTATCATGAACTTAGTCTAAAATCTTTACACTATGTCTTGTAGATCAAATGGCCCACGCTAATGTTGCCCTCAACTTCAACTCGTTCCTAGAGAAAACCAAGCTGAAAGATGATGGCAGCAACTATACGGACTGGGTCCGGAACCTGAGGATCATCCTCATAGCTGCCAAGAAAGATTATGTCCTAGAGGCACCGCTAGGTGACGCACCCATCCCAGAGAACCAAGACGTTATGAATGCTTGGCAGTCACGTGCTGATGATTACTCCCTCGTTCAGTGCGGCATGCTTTACAGCTTAGAACCGGGGCTCCAAAAGCGTTTTGAGAGACACAGAGCATATGAGATGTTCGAAGAGCTGAAAATGGTTTTCCAAGCTCATGCCCGGGTCGAGAGATATGAAGTATCCGACAAGTTCTTCAGTTGTAAGATGGACGAAAATAGTTATGTCAGTGAGCACATACTCAAAATGTCTGGGTTGCATAACCGCTTGACTCAGCTGGGAGTTAATCTCCCGGATGACGCGGTCATTGACAGAATCCTTTAGTCGCTTCCACCGAGCTACAAGAGCTTTGTGATGAACTTCAATATGCATGGGATGGAAAAGACCATTCCTGAGGTATATTCGATGCTGAAATCAGCGGAGGGGGAAATCAAAAAGGAACATCAAGTGTTGATGGTGAATAAAACCACTAAGTTCAAGAAAGGCAAGGGTAAAAAGAACTTCAAGAAGGACGGCAAGGGAGTTGCCGCGCCCGGTAAGCAAGCTGCCAGCAAGAAGCCAAAGAATGGACCCAAGCCCGACACTAAGTGTTTTTATTGCAAGGGAAGTGGTCACTGGAAGCGGAACTGCCCCAAATACTTAGCGGATAAGAAGGCCGGAAACACTAAAGGTATATGCGATATACATGTAATTGATGTGTTGTGACGCCCGGGTATTTAAGCTACAGTAAACCTCTGCTAATGATGCCACGTCACCTCGATTACTGTTGTTAATCTCGCGTTAGTTCGAAACAGGATCAAATTCAAATTCAAAATCAAGCAAACAATAAAATTTTTCAAATATTAAAACTAAAATGTTTGGAGTGGGCCAAATAATGCATAAGTAAGTATGGTGGAGAAACCACACCTTTATAAAAGTGTAAAATACTCTAAAATGTTTTAAACAGTAGCAAAAACAATTAGTTGAATGCCATTTCCAATAAATAAAATATTAAACTATTTTATTTTGTTGCCCAAACTTATGTGGCGGTAGCTATTTACTAACACTAAATTACGGACTACTTTTATAGTTTATAAAACTAAAATAACAGAGGAACTAAAATAAAACAGAAAACAGTAAAAGAATAATAAACAAAAATAGAACAAAAAGAAATAAAAACAGAAAAGGCCTTCCCCCCCCCCCACTAGCCCTCGGCCCATCCACATGCCAGGCCGGCCCATCCCCACTCCCATAACCCCCACCCCTCGGTCAAACCCTAGCCGCTACCG
>NC_057809.1:103477956-103485853 GCF_018294505.1 Triticum aestivum
CCACGTCTCTCTTCCCCCTCCCCGATCCAGATCGGGATCGGGGGAGCGAACCCACGACCGCGCCCGAGCCCAACGCGCCCCCGCCGCTCGACGACGATGCCGGAGCCGTCCCTCGCCGCAGCCGCTCGTCTCCCCGTCGCTCGGCCGTCCTCGTCCTCCTCCCGAACGGCCTCCACGAGCCCGCGTCACCGAATCGCCGGACCGCCACCTCCACGTCGCTGTCGTCCCCATCTTCCCCCATGAGCCCCGCTGCCCCGTGCCCTACTCACCACCGTGATCCTCGCTCCCTCTCTCCCTCACTCGCACGCGCTCGCATTCGTCGCCGCAGCCCTCCGCTCACGCACGCTCGCTCCCCTACTTGCTCGCACGCACTCGCACACGCGCCTGCGCTTGCCCGTGCCGCCACCCGCCTGCGCCGCTACGCTGCCACCGCGGCTGTACCGCGCCGCCCCACGCGCGAACCACCGCCCCGCCCTGCCTCGCATCGGCCCTCACCCCGCTTCCCGCTCTGCTGCTGCCTTCCTCACCGCCGTCGCTGGCCGCCCCTGGCCTCACCTCCGGTCGCCCCCGCGCTCTCGTGGCCTCGCCACGCGATCACGCGCTCGCGCCGCCCGCGACCCCCCTGCTGCTGTGTCCCCGCCCGACGCCCACGCCAACCCGACCGCCCCACTGCTCTGCTGCCGCGGCTTACCCCAGCCGCGGCTCTGCTTCGCCAGGCTCCGCCGCCCGCGCACTCCGGCGCCGAGCAACTCGCCCGGGCCACGCCCTGCCCCCGCTATAGCCGCCGGCTGCGCGCGCCCCTGCGGCCTCTTACCGATGCACCCCTTCCTGCGGGCGAGCACCCGTTCGGGTGCGCCTACGCCCGCCCCGTTTCGCCAGCACCCGACACGCTAGGCCTCCAGGGGCCTCTGACAAAGGGGCCCCACCCCGCTGAACGTTTTTAGAAAAAGGAAAAAAAATTAAAATAATAAATAAATAAATATCAATCAATTAATTAATTAATTCTGTTTAGGTTAACCTAATCACTTAGTTAACTAATTAATTGTGATTAATTAGTCTTATTCAATGACGAACGGGACCCACACGTCTGTTGACCCAGTCAACAGACGGTTGACTGATGACATCATGTTGACATCACGCTGACATCATAATTACATTTTCTAATTAAATTAATTCTGTTAATCCAAAAAAAGGAATTAAAACTTTAAAAATTAATATAAAATAATCTGTAACTCGGATGGAAATACTTTATACATGAAAGTCGCTCAGAACGACGAGACGAATCCGATTATGCAGCCCGTTTGTCCGCCACACATCCCTAACCTATCGAACTCGCAAATTTCCCCCTCTGGTTCATCTGTCCAAAAACAGGGAACACCGGGAATACGTTCCCGGATGTTTTCCCCCTTCACCAGTACCACCTCGTACCGTGTTAGGGCACACCTAGCATCACGCTTTGTCATGTCATGCATCGTCATGCATTTGTTTGCATTATATTTATTGTTTCTTCCCCCTCTTCTCTCGCTAGACACCGAGACCGACGCCGCTGCTACTCAGTACGACTACGGTGTTGACGACCACTCTCTCTTGCCAGAGCAACCAAGCAAGCCCCCCCTGATCACCATATATCGCCTACTCTCCTCTATACTTCTTGCATTAGAGTAGTGTAGCATGTTACTACTTTCCGTTAATCCTATCCTGATGCATAGCCTGTCATTGTTGCTACAACTGTTGATACCTTACCTGCAATCCTAAATGCTTAGTATAGGATGCTAGTTTATCATCAGTGGCCATACATTCTTGTCCGTCTGCCATGCTATACTATCGGGCCGTGATCACTCGGGAGTTGATCACGGGTATATACCTATACTTTATACATGATACATGTGATGACTAAAGTCGGGTTGGCTCGAGGAGTACCCGCGAGTGATTCACGGATTGGGGGCTGAAAGGACCTTTGTCCCGACGGCCCTCTGGGTGGATCTTTGTGGCGGAGCGACAGGGCAGGTTGAGACCACCTAGGAGAGAGGTGGGCCTGTCCTTGGTCGGCGTTCGCGGTGTCTTCAAGATAACACGTTTAACGAGATCTTGGTATTTGATCTGAGTCTGGCTACTAGCCTGTACGCACTAACCATCTACGCGGGGACAGTTATGGGCACTCGACGTCGTGGTATCAGCCGAAGCCTTCGTGACATCAGCGACTGAGCGGCGCGCACCGGGTTGGACTGCGTAACGCAACTTCCTTTGTAATGGAGGTTGCTAGGTCTGCTCACCGGCCGCGTTCGCAACGTGCAGGTGTGCAAAGGGTGATGGGCCCAGACCCCTGCGCCTTAGGATTTAGACCGGCGTGCTGACCTCTCTGTTGTGCCTAGGTAGGGCTGCGACGTGTTGATCTTCCGAGGCCGGGCATGACCCAGGAAAGTGTGTCCGGCCAAATGGGATCGAGCGTGTTGGGTTATGTGGTGCACCCCTGCAGGGAAGTTAATCTATTCGAATAGCCGTGATCTTCGGTAACAGGACCACTTGGAGTTGTACCTTGACCTTATGACAACTAGAACCGAATACTTAATAAAACACACCCTTCCAAGTGCCAGATACAACCGGTGATCGCTCTCTCACAGGGCGACGAGGGGAGGATCATCGGTTAGGATTATGCTATGAGATGATACTTGGAGGACTTCAGTCTACTCTCTTCTACATGCTGCAAGACGGAGGCTGCCAGAAGCGTAGTCTTCGAAAGGACTAGCTATCCCCCCTTATTCCGGCTTTCTGCAGTTCAGTCCACATATAATAGCCTTATTCCAGTTGATACCAATGCATACATATGTAGTGTAGCTCCTTGCTTGAGAGTACTTTGGATGAGTACTCATGGTTGCTTTCTCCCTCTTTTCCCCTCTTTTCTATACCCGGTTGTTGCGACCAGACGTTGGAGCCCAGGAGCCAGACGCCACCGTCGACGACGACTACTACTACTCGGGAGGTGCCTACTACTACGTGCAGCCCGCTGGCGGCGACCAGGAGTAGTTAGGAGGATCCCAGGCAGGAGGCATGCGCCTCTTTCGATCTGTATCCCAGTTTGTGCTAGCCTTCTTAAGGCAAACTTGTTTAACTTATGTCTGTACTCAGATATTGTTGCTTCCGCTGACTCGTCTACGATCGAGCTCTTGTATTTGAGCCCTCGAGGCCCCTGGCTTGTAATATGATGCTTGTATGACTTATTTTATTTGTAGAGTTGTGTTGTGATATCTTCCCGTGAGTCTCTAATCTTGATCGTACACGTTTGCGTGTATGATTAGTGTATGATTGAATCAGGGGCGTCACAAGTTGGTATCAGAGCCGACTGCCTGTAGGAATCCCCCTTCCACACTCCTTGGCCGAAGTTGAGTCTAGACATTAAAAAACTTTTACTAACATGGTTGTCTGCCTTACGGGCCCACGTCGCCATCTGGGTGGTATTAGGATCTTTTACTCCTCGATCCTTACTCTGGGACTCTGACATCTCTTCTATTCGGGTTAAACGATTTTACAAACTCCAACTCTAGGTTCTCGTAAATACTTTCTTCTGAAGAGCCCTTTCATTCCAGATGATGAGCTACTTCACCAGAAGATTCCGAAGATACTCTCTGTTATTCCCTCGAGACCTTATGCCCACCACTTTTGCTATTCCCGACCACCGGTAAATCCTTATGGATAACTACATATACTTGACGTTCTTACATTCAACCCCATTGATCTTGTTATTACAAGATACCCCAAAATACTCGTTGTTGTTCCGAGAATCCTTGTGCCTACTGCCTTGCAGTTCCTTGTCACCTGAATACACCTACAAATTAATCCTCACACACCTCGAGGATTTGTGTCTCCCCAGTTGTTCGTGTGTTTCACCGAAGACTTCGAAATACGATTCGATCCTCCAAAAATCCTTAGTAGCTTATTGCTCTGCAATACTTGTCTGCTTGCATGATGGATGCTTTCCCTATGTCTGGCAATATTCGTTAGTACCCTTAGGCACCGTCATTTTGATCCCTTTCATTCAACATGAGTGCGAATGCACGCAATCATCAGTTGATCTTTTTTTATTATCTTTCCGGCTCAGACGTCATTTTAAACATGAGCTGGTTCTCAACAAATCCAATTGCCGTTGATTGCACCCCTAAGGCTATTCAACTTATCCATCCCTAATCAGAACATTGCTTATGATCCCTTGAATTGAAAATCATAATTCCTTTGCATTTGAGCTCTGGATTAGTTAGTTGTTTCCATAATCCAATGCCTTTGCATTGTTACTTCCTTTGGTTGTGTGCCGATGCTCACGTCAGCTCTGTTATGGACCGGCAGATCCTTAATGGATTTTATCCGACATCGTCCTTCATATTCAATAACCTTGTGAGCCTTCCCTCGAATACATAATGCCATTGGTAAATCCTATTTCTTGATTGGCCAACCATGCTCTGCTTTCGAGCTGGTGATATTTACTATTGAAGCTTGTGGTTTATGTTTCCATGATGCCCCGATGGGTTGAACCTATGCCTTCCTTATAATGTGTGAACTCGAAAGTCTTCATGAGTCATACTCTTCTGGTATTTTGCTAGATAAAATTTCTACACTACAACTTCATCAAAAGCGAGAAGTAAGATGAAAGGTTATGCATGGAAGAAGTGGGAGTCGACCTTGAGCCTTTGCGTTCATGCCCATGGACCCGATGTGAAACTTATCATCGAAGCTTCTTGTAAATGGTATTAATCCCCTTGTTATAAGTTCATCCTGTATCTATGTTTGGTCCTTTGCAATCAGGGTTCCGACCATATTTTCCCATTAATACCATTTATCAGACAAGTTGAGTACTTGTTTTGTGCAGATCATTGCACTTGTCCAACCTCTATTATGATCTACCTTCGAGTATTACCCCTGGTATCTCGAGGATATCATGCCATTGCACTACATCTTATAAACTTTTGATGGAGTACTACCTTACCCTGTCTTTGTCACTTCATGGGTTCTGGGTTGTTTGTCAACTGAGAACACCGATAAGTGAATCGATTCTGCACTCTGATTCAATAACTCTAAGTAATTTTCATTGCTTACGAGTTTAATAATCCTTCAAGTCATTCCTAGCCTGATCGGCTATATCACTATCGTGCCAAATTTTTAACTATGCTACCTGGTTCTTCTTCCCGAAGCACAATTTTCGATGATGAGCTAAGCTTACGTCGATCTTCCTCGTCATATCATTTCTCCCTGAACATCAAACTTGATTTCGAGTTTGTGTCATACCCATGGTTCCGATAACCTTTCACTTCATCATCCCTTTGACTTGATGTCATCACCGATCGATTACATCTTCGTGGAGCCTCTCGACAGAATTTGTCGTGGTCGTCAAACAACATTTTTAATTCCTTCCAGAATATCAACTAAATGGATGATGACAAGTAACCATCCTTGTCCCTCGATGATTTGTGTTAACACCAACAACATTATTGCTTTCCCTCCAACACAAACTTGTTCGTGTTTGGTGTTATACCTGGAGACCCGTGCTATTCAGCAATTATTCTTCGATACCTTGGAGTATTACCATCTTGTATGTCAAGAATGTCGTGAGAATTTCACCACCTCCTAAGAATTCTTGATACAGGTAATACTTATCACCATCACCTTTCTTTCTTGGTCCCCGTGTTGGATCTAACCGGGATACCAACAGGTGAACAGTGCTGATTGGATTCTGCCCTTCTAGCAACCCTATTGCTTTGAAGTTAATGGTCGAACGTTCATTCTTAGACTATTGGTTGTTGAATCACCTTTCTAACATTGATCATGCTACCTAAGGCCATACTTTGGGCACCCTTTTCAACTAGTGTTTAATTGTGTATGTTTTTCCTTGAGCATACATCATTATATCATTTGATCCGACAAATGTTATCTCCTTGTTCACATAACGGTGGAAATCCATCTTTTGGATACCTCGTTGAATTATTGCTGAGTCCATCAGCCACCTCCTCATCCTCTCCTTGGCTTAATGATGAATCCCTTCGTATATCCGGAGTCTGGCCTTTGCTTGAAGACCATGTCAATGCTATCTCGAAGCGTGTCTGAGGTACTCCGATTTTCAAAGAGAGCATTTGAAGCCCAATGCTAAATGTTTCCTGCTCAATTACCCAAACACCACTGTATGGGTAATGTCATGAAATCCCCCCCCTTTACCTAA
Source organism: Triticum aestivum (assembly GCF_018294505.1). NCBI lineage: Eukaryota > Viridiplantae > Streptophyta > Magnoliopsida > Poales > Poaceae > Triticum > Triticum aestivum. The sequence continues at coordinate 103,484,159 of NC_057809.1, forward strand.
AGGGTTTTCTACGTTATATATTGTCAAGGAAATCATGCTTTGCTTGTCCTTGGGAAGAATATAACCTTGAAATAGGTGTTTAAACACATTTCCCTTTCCATTGTTCTGTTTAAACCTGATAATCACTTTCCCTTTCCATTGGTTTGTTTAAACCTTCTTGTGATCTATATTGTATAAGCAGTAATATATCCCTGCTTATGTAAACACCTCGTTGTACCACTCTGTTAGAAAGACCCTGTTACTTTTGTTGACAGCATTCCGGTAACCACCGATGGATGAGAACTTTGCCTATTGGTCCGCCTCGTTCAACGAGCAGGAAAATGGTTCTCTTCGTCCCTCGCCCTTGGTATCGACGTCGTTGCCGACATAATCGATAGGCTACCCTCTGACATGCCTTGCTATCATGACCATGCAAGATGTCACCGCTCCTCCTACTTCTATCCCACATGGTGGGCCCATAACCCACAGTTCCACAGGATCGAAACCTGAATCTCCTGTACACCCCCGGTTTCCAAAGTTATTCCTCACGCTTGACTTAGTATGTAATTCATGGGCCACATGCCTAGTAATCTATTCTAGTATCAGATGCAATACTTACTCTCGCCGCTCTGAACCCCTTTCTCACTCTGGTTCAGACTTCGAGCAACTATCTATCCGCTAGGAACCTCTTATTGTACCTTCGTACCTTACTCTAGATGTATTTTATATGTTCAACTCGAGAGATAATCTTATGCTCATTCATGGGTTAACCCCAGATTGTTTTCCCTCATAAGCATTTTGTCGTAGCCGAGCTGCCCCTTACATATTCGTAAGTACGTTGGAGTTCCCGAAGAAATGGATGTCGGCTTCATCATGAGGACTGAAGCATAGGGATGAAGACATCAATGTTATGGATCGACCTCTTTGAGAAGAGCAACAAGGATCAAGAAGAATCATTAGGATTTCGTAACCTATTCTTCCCCCTTACTCCCCTCTTAAATCTCGGGACGAGATTTCTTGTAGTGGAGGAGAATTGTGACGCCCGGGTATCTAAGCTACAGTAAACCTCTGCTAATGATGCCACGTCACATCGATTACTGTTGCTAATCTCGCGTTAGTTCGAAACAGGATCGAATTCAAATTCAAAATCAAGGAAATAATAAAAGTTTTCAAATATTAAAACTAAAATGTTCGGAGTGAGCCAAATAATGCATAAGTATGGTGGAGAAACCACACCTTTATAAAAGTGTAAAATACTCTAAAATGTTTTAAACAGTAGCAAAACAATTAGTTGAATGCCATTTCCAATAAATAAAATATTAAACTATTTTATTTTGTTGCCCAAACTTATGTGGCAGTAGCTATTTTTTACTAACACTAAATTATGGACTACTTTTATAGTTTATAAAACTAAAATAAAAGAGGAACTAAAATAAAACAGAAAACAGTAAAAGAATAATAAACAAAAATAGAACAAAAAGAAATAAAAACAGAAAAGGCCTTCCCCCCCACTGGCCCTCGGCCCATCCACATGCCAAGCCGGCCCATCCCCACTCCCATAACCCCCACCCCTCGGTCAAACCCTAGCCGCTATCCCACAACCCCCCACCCATTCCCCCATGTCTCTCTTCCCCCTCCCCGATCCAGATCGGGATCGGGGGAGCGAACCCACGACCGCGCCCAAGCCCAACGCACCCCCGCCGCTCGACGACGACG